>NW_028227261.1:27505000-27582500 GCF_978045245.1 Mus caroli | reverse complement strand
TGTGTATGAATGTTTTGCTTGCATTATGCATGCCTGGTGCCTGCGGAGGTCAGAATAGAGTGTCCGATCCCCTGGATCTGCAGTTGCAGATGGTCCTGAACTACCATGTGGGTGCTAGGACTCTGACCTGGGTCCTTTGCAAGAGCAATAAGTGCTTTTAAATGCTGAGCCATCTCTCCAGCCTAGTATTTTACTTTTAAAAATCAGCTGTAGTAATTATCAGTATTACCAGGGCACATTCACACGAGGCTGAGCTGAGCCAGTCTCTGTGATCTGTGTTTCGTCTTCTGATCATTTCTTTGTGTCCAGAACCCTCAGCCACTCTGCTGTTTGTAAACTGGGGTCACCTTCCTTTTCTGTAGAAGACTGGAAATTGTTTACCCAAACTAGTAGAAATGTGGTCACCATTACCGGGCTCCCTCCGTCTCTCCCTTCCTCTTAGTCTCTAGGAATCACCCACTACCTCACCTCTCCCCCGGCTTGGAGATATACATTTTTAGCTTCTGAATAAAGGGAACAATGGTCATCTCCATTTTTGGAGCAGTGGCCCGCTGAGCCCTCCCTGGGCTCAGTCAGCTCTGAACATACAGAAAGACGCTATTGTGACGATTATTATTGATGTTAGAGACAAGGACTGACACTCTAAGCCAGACTTAACTGGAACTCAGCTGTGTAGTCCAGGCTCATACTGAACTTTTGGCAACCCTCCCCTCTCCGCTTCCTAAGTACTGGGGTTGCAGGTATGAGCTAGGGGCTGCTGGGGTTTTTCATATCCATACACAGGGAGAGCAAAGACCAGAGAGTAGAGGGTGGAGCTGGGAATTTGAAGCCCATCCCTTACTGTAAAACCCTGGAGCCCATCGGGACCATGCACTGAGTGTCTGAGGGATAGAAACGTTTTATTCCAGTCTGCCCAAGACAATGACTCCATGCTTAACAGATGTGTCTATTGAGCAAATTGCATAGATTAAGTAATAATAAGTGCATTTTCTCATTTTAGTCATCAAAGACCTGTCTAATAGTCAGCTTCTACTCCACGTGAACCCACTAGAATTTTACAAAATGATAATTTTAGCCTGAATCAAAGAAATGCCACCTTTCAGCCAGCCCGTGCCATGCTGGGCCCTGGGCAAATGTATAATTTTTCTTGAGCTTTTGGTAATGTTGAAAATAGCCTAGTGAGCCTATCCTTTCCCTATCCTTTGTAGATCCCTAGAGAAATTGTTGTTTGAGTTTGGAGAACACTGATAGAGTCTGCCTGGTGGTGTGCCAAAGCCTATGGGGGTGGGGGAGAGGAATTCGCCCAAGCCAGTATGGACTGGTCGGTTTTGCCCAGCAGAACTAGACAATCAGAATCCCTGCCTGTCTCAGGGAGCCCTAGGGTAAAGGTGGAGTTGGAGATTTGTCCCAGGGTGGATGTGAAGGTAGACTGCCCCCGGGAAGGCAATCATGGGGATTGTCTGCAGCAAAGCAACCTCTCTGGGCCACAGCACATCTGTGTGTTTACTCAAGTCTCATCCTAGTCAGAAGCACTGACAGACCTTTCCTGTTATATCCCACCCAGGAGGCCTCCTGGTCTGCCACACACTCACTAATTGTGTCACACTCATTATCTATGTTTCTCACTCACTGATTGTGTCATAGCAGCTGTGTGTCACACTCACCAGCTGTGTGTCCCACTCACTGATTGTGTCATACCAGCTGTGTGTCACACTCACCAGCTGTGTGTCACACTCACTAATTGTGTGACACACTCACCAGCTGTATGACTTTAGGCATGTAACAGTGTCTCAGAGTGGATAAAACAGCTTCCATTCTCCCATCTCAGATCACAGAGATAAGAAGAATGGGGGCAAAGAGAAAAAGAAGGAAGTGGGGACTCTGGGCCCACAGATCCATGGGGCTAGGTCTGTGTGCTGATCATGTGATCTGAAATTTCTTCCAGCCTCAGTTTCCTCATTTGCAAAACAGAATAGCACTGCCCTGCAGGGGCCGGGCGTGGGGCTGAGAGGACAGACTGGGCTTCCAGGAGCAGCACTGAGCTCGGTGCCCAGGCTGCAGGGTTCTGTGGCTGGCCTGGCTTCCTGCTCCCACCTATTCACCTCTCTGTATTTTCTTTCCTCTGCAGGGCCAAAAGGGATCACGAGGCGAGAAAGTAAGTCTCAAGGGCCCAGGCTGCTGCTCTCTGGGAACGGGCTAGAGTCCCATCGCCCCATAGTAGGTGTTCAGGCTGGAGGATGGGTGGGGTCGCCTTGCTGTCCTGTGGGTACTACCCTGACTTCATGTAGATGATGGTGACTCAGAATTCAACCATGATCCCAGGAGACCAGAGAACACCAAGGTCCCTTTAGTGGATAGCTATCCTTTCACAGGGAAGACAGAGGGACGAGGGACCAGGACGGAAGGATACAGCGCCAGCCAGGGCCTTGGGGAGTGGGGCTGCTCAGAATGGAGCTTTGATTACTACAGCGAGATTACGTGGGCTGATGGTGACTTAACTAAATGACCACTACATGCCATACACGACCTGTCCCCTGCACTCTATGGAGTCAGTTACCACCATCACCTTGGGCAGCTGAGGGGCCTGAGGCCCGTGGGTTGCTGGAAGACAGGGCACCTCCATTCCTAAAGCTCATGCCACCTCCCAGATGAGGTTCCAGACTCTCCGTCTCTGCTGCCTCACACCAAGGCTCTTGTCTTGCCAGGGTGAACCGGGAGAGTGTTCCTGCCCTTCTCGGGGAGAGCCCATCTTCTCGGGCATGCCGGTGAGTAGGGCTGACCTTCTTTTCCTGCCTTGCCCCCTGGCTCCTTGCCTCACCAGGTGCCAGTGGGCAAGAGCCCTGCCAGGTTTTGTGTACCAGCCAGCCCCGTCCCCATGCAGCTCTGTGCTTGGTGTAGACGTTTGCCTATAACCTCTCCCCTTCTTTTGCGACCCCGACTCCTACCCAGGGTGCTCCGGGACTGTGGATGGGCAGCTCCTCGCAGCCGGGCCCGCAGGTGTGTGTGGCTTGTGTCCTTTGTCTTGCCTCCTGTCGCGGCTTTTCCCCGCCATGACACTACTGCCGTCCATGGTGGCAGGGAGCTCTCTTCCACCCCTCTGATTTTGTCTTCTCTCCCGCAGGGTCCCCCAGGTGTCCCCGGACCACCAGGTCCCCCCGGCATGCCTGGATTGCAGGTAAAAGGACTAGAGACTAGAAGAGAGTCTAGCGATTGGGGGTAGGGGGGCAGGAACCAAGCAGTTGTTGAGGCTCCTCCATGCTGGACCCACCCAAGTGCACTGGTTCCTCTATGCACACATCTGCTGTGACTTCTTAGTGCCGTGGCTTCCTCGCATGGCGTGCTGGGCTCACAGATCCCTGGTTTTGGCTTGTGGACTCCCAGCCTCATTCTGAGGAACGTCCTATTATGTTTTAGCCCCGGCGACCCACTAATAGAATCCATGCCCAGGCCTGGCAAGAACCCAGGCTCTGAGGCCAAGCACTATACTGGTCCAGAGTGCACTGTTGGAACAGCAGTCAGTATGTGTTGGTGTGACATGCATTTGTGCCTGTGTGATCTTTCCCACGTATGGTTTTAGATGCTGGGATATAGTGGTGGATCAAGCATTAGTAACCCTGCAAGAGAGGCAGATAATAAAATAATAATAATAATAATAATAATAATAATCTAGACTAAGGGGATGATATAGCTGGGTATAGGGATGGACGGTGGGAAAATAGGGAAGATACTTGTGAAAAATATTAAAGAATAATGGGTGCCATTTAGAGCTGGGAAGACGCCTAGTCAGTAACGTGCTCACCATACAAGCGTAAAGACCTTGAATTCAGATCCCTTGCTCCCACAAAAAGCCAGGCACAATGGCCTGCGCTGGTAACTCCAGTGCTGGGGAGGCAGACACAGGTGGATGGCTGCGTGGGGCTGCCTGGACAGCCGGTCTAAGTGAATAGGTAAGCTGCAGCTTCATCGAGAAACCCTATCTCAGATGTTAAGGTGGAAAGCCGATGAGATCGGTCCAGCAATAAAGGCGCTCGCTCACATGCAGGCCTGCTGACCTGGCTCCCATCCCCACAAGGTAGAAGGAGAGAAGGAAACCTCAGCTGTCCTCTGACCTGTCCACGCTTGCTGTGTCATTGTGTGTCCACATGCATGCACACACATACACACACAGAGGCATACACTCATATACACACATGCACACACTCACTCATGCACATATACACACACATGCACACACACATTAAAATAAGGGGGAGAGCAACTGAGGAAGACACCCAGTGTTAACATCTGGTCTCAACATGCAAATGCATACACATACATGCGCATGACTTGCACACACATGTGCATGTACACATGAACATATAGGCACATGCAAATCAAAGGTGACATTTGGATCAAAATGTAAAGGAAATGCAAGTGAACCTGTTGAGAAGAAAACACGTCTGAGGAGGAGCACACTTGGGGAGGAGCATCCCTGGGGAGGAGCACCTCTGGGGAGGAGCACCTCTGGGGAGGAGCATCCCTGGGGAAGAGCACCTCTGGGGAGGAGCACCTCTGGGGAGGAGCATCCCTGGGGAAGAGCACCTCTGGGGAGGAGCACCTCTGGGGAGGAGCATCCCTGGGGAGGAGCACCTCTGGGGAGGAGCACCTCTGGGGAGGAGCACCTCTGGGGAGGAGCACCTCTGGGGAGGAGCACCTCTGGGGAGGAGCACTTCTGAGGAGATGCACTCCTAGCAGGGAAAGCAGCAGGTGCAAAGGCCTAGAAGTGAGAATGTCCATGGTGTCCTCAGGAAATAGCACAGAGGCCAGAGATAGGAAGGAAGGAATATCAGGAGGAGCCGAGATCTGTGTCACACTTCCGTCCTCAGAGCCAGGCAGCCTCAGTTTGAGTCTCCTTTCTGCCATGTGCTCTGTGACACTGGGCAAGTCACTTAACCTCGTGGTGTCTGCATACCTTTATCTATGAAATACAGATAATTATAGCACCTGCCTCAGTGGCTTCTTGCGAGTATTGAATAAGCTTGTGTGTGCAGTGCGTGTGAAATCTTTCCTGGCACACCGTGAATGCCCGGAGGGTTAGCTATCCCCACAATGTTTCATGTGGGGAACTATGTCACAACTTGGACAGCTTAAGCTCTGAGAGGTGAGGTGTCTTGTCCCAGGTCACCCAGCCAGGTATTAAAGCGCAGGGCTTTCCCTAGCGGAGCCCTTCCTCCTTCTTCCTCTGCATTTCAGGACAGTCCTCAGGGGAGGGGTCAATCCCCAGGAACCAGAGCCCACACCACACACTTGGCAGTCCCTGCATGGGATGAAAGAGTCCAAGCTTCCTGTGCAGTGCCAGCAGCAGCCAGTGATCTGTCAGCAGGGGGCATGGAGTTGGCTTGGGGAGGCTGAGTCATTTCAAAGTGACCCATTAACCAGGGAGAGCTGGCGTAGTGTATGAACTGTGCCAAGCCACACTGGGGGAACGAGGGCAGGAAAAAAAAGCGCTGAGTGTAATCCCAGGACCCAGAATCGGATCTGATGCCAGTGCCCGCAACCAACCCGGGGCTGCCACAGGCACCTGCCCTGTGCCAGGCTTCTCTGTGCAGGGGGGGCGGGGCCAGGGATGGATGGCTGACACTTGTTTGCTGGAGGCTGCATCCTTCCAACGCCTTCACACGGCATTTGTCCTGATCCATTTTCCAGATGAAGTGCCTGAGACACAGAGGCTAAGAAATGTGCCCGAGGTTTTTAACAACGGGCAGGTAGTAGTCAAACCTGGCTGCATCCCCTCCTTGTACAGGAGAACACAGATATGTGATTCAATCAGGCTAAGAGTCACACTCTCAGGCTTGAGCTAACACGGCAGCACTGGAGAATGGAACAATGGAGTAACGGCTGGGGTGTGGCTCAGTTGGTAGGGTGCTTGTCTAGCATACAAAACTTGAGCGAGGTGGCACATGCCTGTAATCCCAGCCCCCAGGCAGTCGAGGCAGTGAGGTCAGAAGTTTAAGACCATCCTCAGATACATAGTGAGTGTAAGGCCGTTCAGGACTGCATGAGACCAATTATCTAAACAAAAATATTCAAAGCATTACCCATGTGTCAGGTACGATTCTTCTAGATCTCGTGGGTCCCAGTGGGTACCCAGAGGCTGGGTGGTGACCCAGCAGTGGGAGCACCTACTGTAGATAGGAAAGGGGCTGCTCAGGGGCAGCTGACCCGTTCCAGTGCCGGAAGTTGGGTCTTGAAGGGAGGTCAGATCTCAGAGCAGGCCAAGGAAATCCTGTACCGGGAAGAGCAGGCTGTGCAGCGATGCGTTCATTCAACACATATTTAACGTGCGCCTCCTCCTCGTGAGGTGCTGGGGATTAAAAACCGAACACCCTCCCTTCTTCAGCAGAGTATTTAATATGCAAATGTGCAGTGTGAACATGCAAGGAAGCTAGAGGCTGGGTGGCAAACTCTTAACAGGAGTGTCCCGGCACATCCTACATCGGGGCTCTGTGCTGTGTCCCTCACAGCAGCATGACCTCCTCGAAGCCATCTCTGCATGATGACCGTCTTACAGAGAAGGAAACTGAGGCACAGCGCTGGGCTCATGCTCTTCCAAAAGTTACTTGGGTGGTGAGGACAAGCACCCAATACTGCAGGGACATATTTCAAGGGATGGGGCACAAATAGGGGATGAAGGAAGGTTGGGAGCCAGTGGTCCTCTCCAGTAGTCCCAGTGACTCATCTGTATCACTCAGCCTATGACCTTCTCTGAGTCCCTTTGTTTCCAGGACTGCAACAAAAGGCTTGTAGCCTCCAGGAGACTATAGTGGTGATTAATGGGAAAGTACGGGAAAGCAGCTTAGGATAGCCCTCAGCAGTCACCCTGTAGAAAGAAGGCCCCCTGTCCGCTTCTGACCTGCTGCGCAAGGAAATGCTCCCAGTGGAACTACCTATGAGGACCACCCCCCTCTGTGCCTCCTTGGCTCCCGCAGCCCCCAGCCGTGGGAGACCTTGAGGCCTAGAGTAGTCAGAGCTGCCACCCATGCAAGAGCGGCTGACAGGTGGCAGGGCTGTGAGCCCTAGCAAGGAGATCACTAAGCCGGGAGAAGAGTCCCTGAGCTCTTGTTTCTTTTCTGCTTCAGGGAGTGCCTGGACACAACGGTTTGCCAGGACAGCCCGGGCTCACTGCCGAGCTGGTGGGTATCAGCCAGGACACACTGGCCATCGTCCTTCCTGCCCTCCCTGGGAATGAGCTAGCCACGCAGCCCCGTTAGCTCTGGTGGGGGTCCTCCTTCCGCTCCTCCAGGCTGTGTAAGCTTCCCCTCCCGACCAGCTAGAACCTGTGTGTATCTGTCTCTTGCAGGGATCCTTACCCATCGAGAAACACCTCCTCAAGGTAAGAGGGCCGCTGGCAGGTGTCACCAACGGGATTCTCACAGCAGGTGCTCAGCTGCCTGCCACCTAACAGCAGCAGGTTGAGCCTGCCGGCACCCTGCGATGGGGGAAGGGCCTCCTAAGCAGCTGTCTGAGAGGGCTTGGCTGGGCCTCTGGCTTTGGAACAACCCTCTAGGCAGCATTTATTGAGTGAATGCTTAAAGGAAGGCCGCAAATGTCCCCACCTGCAGTGCTCCTGGTGACAGAACCCAACCTGAAGTCAGCTGGCATCAGCTGCCAAAGAATCACCTTAGCACCTGGGTCCGCAAAAGCCACCATGGCATCACACAGAGTGTGACAGTGAAGTGGTATGGGGAGTGGGTGGGTGTCAGTTTGAAAAGACTTCAGCAGGGGGAGGGACTTTAAAAAAAAAAAAGCAGCTGTGGAGGAGAGTCAGCCTGCAGTCCTGCCAAAGGGCTGTGATCTGGTCTGGCTGACCAAGTTCTCTGGAGCTTCAGGCTTCCTAGAGTCTCCTCTCCCCCCCTGCTTAGTCACCTCTAGAAGTGACATGGGCTGGGTCATCCCTGAAGGCTGACTTCAAGCTCCTGGACCCCTCTCTAGGAGTGCGGCAGCCTCTCAGGATACCCTTCCCTATGAAGCCTCCTCTAGCTTCTCTCTTGGGCACAGGCTGGTCAGTGTCGTGGACATTATGTCACCCCAGGGAGCTTTGGTCAGGGCACAATATAAGGGCTGCCTGCCCTGCCCCTCTGAACCGTGGATGTTTCCAGAAGCAGCTGGCAGCAGCCCTGAGCTACAGCTACACAGTGAGGTTACAGCAAGGAGACCACCCACCCCCTTCTCTCCTGGTCTCAGGGGAGCTTGAGTCCCCCAGGCCCTGCCCTCCAAGCAGTGATGGTGTGACCCAGATGGGTCACACTTCTAACATCTCACTTGCTGGCTTTGTAATCAAGGGCTCCACAAAAGGTCTGACACAGGAACTGAACTCAGGCTGTAAGAGAAGTCAGATGGCAGCCAGGGGAGCCGGCCGGGAGACAGTGGTCACTGTGTGTCCGCAGCCCAGAGAAAGTGCTGACTCTAGACAGGCAGGCAGGGACAAATCCGGGCTTACCTGGACAAATCACACTACCTCTTTTGAATACCGACTTTCTTATCTCTACAATGCTCATAACATAAGCAGCCTCTCTGTGCTCTGGGGACTGAATGCGCCAAGGCCCATTATAACCTGTGGCCTTATGGCTGCTGTGCAAATGGTCGTTGGTATTGATGTTACTAGGAGTAGTGAAAGTGAGCGTGGGGCTCCTGCCTCGGACCCCAGCACCACGCCTGCAACAGAGAAGCTCCAGGCTCCCAACGGCTCTATCATCTCTCAGAGTCTGTGACCAAACAAGGGCAGTGCCTGATCCAGAGAAAGCCTTTCCTATAAGGACAGACAGTTCAGACCCAGGGACCTGTGGAGCCTGTGACAGTTGTTGAGCTGCAGGCCCGCCCCAGGAACATCCATTGAGGGCCTCCTCCTGCGGCTGTCTCCTGGCATCCCCAGGCAGAGGTGCTGGCACCAGGAGCCAGCTTTTTCATCCTGGATCCTTGGGGCTTGTCCTCGCGGCGGGTGCAGGTTGCAGGAACAGGCGGGACAGATGGTCCCTCCGCGGGTCCCTCCGCCTCCTCCCACACGCCTGTCTGGAAAGCGCTCTGGCTTGGCCCTACCTGAGCCTCTTCCTGGAGGAGACTCAGAGCCAATTGCTGTGATGGGGTCCCCTGAGGACAGAGCGGAGCTGCTGCAGGGATGTGGCTGGGGAAGGAGAGTGTGAGGGTGAAGGACCGCTGGGCCGGGTGCCCAGGCCCTGCGTTCTGTGAGGGCATCCCCTAGGCTGCCCATCTCTGACCTGTGTCCTTCTGTCCTTCCCGTTTTCCCCATCAGAGCATCTGTGGTGACTGTGCCCAGGGCCAGACGGCTCATCCAGCCTTCCTTCTGGAGAAAGGAGAAAAGGGGGACCAGGGCATCCCTGGCGTGCCAGGTTTCGACAACTGTGCCAGGGTAGGAACTGGGCAGAGGCAGGCTGGGACAGGAGGGCTCCCTGGTGTAGAAGGACTTCCTGGTGCAGGTCCCGCCATCTCCATTTGGTAGAGACTGAGCCAGGAGAGCTGGCAAGTCTGGTGTGGTAGCATGTGTATGTGTGTGTGTGTGTGTGTGTGTGTGTGCGTGTGTGTGTGTGTGTGTGTGTGCCAGAGGCCCCCTGACCAGCCTTACCTAACAGAGCCTCTCTTGTCTACCACAGTGCTTCATAGAGAGGGAACGCCCAAGAGCTGAGGAGGCCAGGGTGCGTGGATCCTTGCTTCCCTTCATCCACCCCTCCTGCTCTGACCCCCTCCCTTCCTCAAATCCATATGCCCACCACGTCTATCCCCTTCCCCCAGGGAGACAACAGTGAGGGAGAACCTGGCTGTTCTGGGAGCCCTGGCCTGCCTGGTCCTCCAGGGATGCCAGGCCAAAGAGGAGAAGAGGTAAGGCTGAGGAGCAGGCCCTCATCCAGGTAGGGCCTCAGAGACACAGGGTCCACCCATGCCCTGAGCACTCCCTGCTCCTCTGGCTTCCTGTGTGGCCTGGAGTCCCCCCACTTCTCTGCCTCTCCTGCTTCTCAGGCATGCCGGTTCCTGGCTGCTTCCCCTCTTGGCACCCCTCTTCTCCAGGCCTGCTTCCCCACGCAGCAATTCAGTCACGGGTTAGCTTCTCAGTGAGGCCTTCACATGCTGCCCTTTCTAAAATGGAAGCTCCACACACCCCCTCCCAGGCTCCCATACCTCACACGCCCCCTCCCAGGCTCCCATACCTCACATGCCCCCTCCCAGGCTCCCACACCCCACACACCCCCTCCCAGGCTCCCATACCTCACATGCCCCCTCAAGCTCCCACCCCTACACCCTGCAACAGGGAATCCCCTTTGCCGTCATTGTCCTCATCAGCATCCAGCACCCGAGTATCTGCTTCCTTCAGGAACACGCCACAGGTGTGAACTGAGCACCGACTATGTGCCAGCCGTGTTCCATCTGTAACTGTTCACCTCGCCTCTAGGACATAAGTGCCACGAAGTGGGGATTTTAATGTTTTGTTTATGGCTATGTTTCCAGCCCCTGGGCTTGTGCCCGGGCACATAATAGCTGCTCAATAAATGCTTGTTGGATGACTGAATGAACTGAAGGAAAGGCCATTTCAGCATCAGCTAAGTGGTTCTGCCTCGGCGGCAGCAGCTCTCTCTGGTCTGCAACTGCAGGGAGCTGGAAGAAGGTGTGGAACCGTGGGCCACCGTGGAACCTCCTCATCTTCACCTTCTTCATCCACTTCCTTTGGTTTCTTCTGCAGGGTCCACCTGGCATGAGGGGCTCTCCCGGTCCTCCAGGCCCTATTGTAAGTATCCCTGGTATCCTGGTCCATTTGAACAGCTCTCAGAAAGTCCTAACCCACACACCCTTCTGCAGCCAGGCAGGGGCACCCACTGCCCATACCTTCCCCTCTTGAGAGCATCTTTTGGGGGCTGTGCTCTCCCACTTGGAATACCCTGAAGCACCCTGCTCTGCCCCAGTCCCTGTGGATCCGCTTAGGGAAAGCCCTTGGGGGCATGCATTCAGGTCCCCCTCCTCTTCCCCGCTGCATTTAGTACCACACGAGGGACCCAGGCCAGCATGGTATATGTATGCAGCCAGATCTCTCTACTCACCTCAACACTAGTTCTTACAAAGGCTTGGGGATGGTCCCCTTCATATCTCTATGAGGCCATCTCTAGGGGAGTCTACAAACGCCAGGCCAGGGGTCTCTACCCAGAATTCACAGGGATGTTGGTGAAGCATGAAAGATGTGGCTAGAAAAAATGGAAAGTGCTGGTAATATGTTCTTTGTTGAAGAAAAATAGAGGCCTTGGGGCTACTCACCTGAGGGGCCTTGGTGATCGGGTAGTGGGGGAGGGGTGCAGAACTAGAATGAAGATAATCTGCACTCCACCAGAGGCCAACTTGGGGAGCCCTGGGAAGGGTTTCCTGGCTGGGGAGGCTGCTGCTCTCTCTGCCTGTTGGGACCCCATTTAGGGTAACAGTGGCCACCTTCTGCTAAGGCTCCTTTTCAGTGGCCTTGAAAAACTCCCCGCCAAGGCTCCCGGCTGCAGACTCTAGGCTCCCCTAGGGTGACCGCTCTTGTGAGATGTGACCTGCCTGTTTCTCCCACCAGGGCCCCCCAGGTTTTCCTGGTGCTGTTGGCTCCCCCGGATTGCCCGTAAGAACCTAGCAGCACTCCACCCCCCTTCCTGCCAGCCAGGTCTCTGTGGCTTCCGCTTGTCGTTGCCCCGTCCCCGGTTGTGCCATCTCCTCTACCCCCTTTGTGTCCTGGTGTTCTGTTCATTGTCCTCCACAGACATGGTAGCTAACGACACAGGTTCCCTTAGGTCCCTGCGGCTTGGCTCTCTGGTCTCTGACCTCTCCGCACTCCCTTTGGCATCTCCGGCACTTTCTCCTACGGCCTCTCCTTCTCACCCCCTCCATCTTCCTTGCCCACACACATCACTTCCCCTCTGTCCCCAAAGCCTCTTTTACCTTCTCACTGGAAGTTGGTGCCTCTAGGAAGGGAGCCCCTTTATCTCTCCCGGCTCGCTCCTGCTTCCCACCACTGCCGGGTGGACTGAAGATTTGCTGAAAGTAGTTCTTGGGGCCCTGCCAGGCGCCTGGCTCTGAGCCCGGCAGAGATGCCAAAGCTTTAGGGCTTCACACTGCAGGCTGGCACAGGTCAGCTGCCCTGCTGCCTGGTAGGACTGTCCAGAGGCACTCTGGGGATTTACAGGCAGCTCCGTGTGCACCCTTCCCTGCGGCCAGAGGAAACCCATAGCCTTCTCTTCCCTCTTCCTTGGCTCCAGGCCGAGTCTGCTCCAAGACTGGGCATGTGGTACCAGCCTGCTGGGTTTCTGGTGTTAGGGCCCTGCCCCACTGTGTCTAGGGCCTTGGGCCGATCCTTCTGCCAGGTGTCGTTAATTGCTCTGTCTTGTCACCGTCATTGTCACAGGTGTGTTTAAATCGTAACCCCTCCCCCATCCTCACTGTTGCTCTTTCCTGGGTCATGGAAGCTAAACCCCTTGTTTGTTGGATTCGTGTTCCCCGGGCTGGCTCCTGCCCTCCCAGGAGTGGCGGTGGAGGCCAGGGGCCAGGGCCCCTCCTTGTCACATTTCCATCTGTTCCCATGTCTTTATCCCTGGCCGGACCATGTTTGTTTCTGCTTGCTTGGGTGAATGGGGCCATCTGTCTGTCTAGCCGTCTGTCTTGTGTCATGGAGAGGTTTGGGTACCACTTCTAGCAGGTACGGGGGAGAAGGGGGCAGCCGAGATGTTTTCAGTGTTGGAGTTGTGGAGATCAGGGTGAGGAATGAGGGACTTCCATGGAAACCAATGTCCCTGCCACTGAGTGCCAGGGGTTTGCTCTGGAGAGAGCCCTCTCCTGCCTGTCCCTTGTATCCCTAAAGAGGGTGATTTGGGTTTGGGTGGGAATTGGGACAGGTAAGTGCCATGGTGACATAGAGAAGAACATCATTTGTGGGGGCACCTATCCGGACAGCCCCCCTCTGAAGGAGCACACATCTCCTAAAGGTGCACCCCAGACAGCCTCTGGCGTAGGAAACGACAGTGAAGGTTTCCTGGGGGCTGCCCTGTCCACTGCTCACTTGAGCAAATGTGTCTCTGCAGCTGCCTCTCTGGAAGCTGTGCTCCTGACAGGCACCCATATGTTTGGACTTACTCTTCCGGGGTACACCCGAGACAGTCGCTTTGCCCAGGGACACTGGGTCACCACTTGTGACCTTTGTGCAGATTGGGAAGAGGCAGGCGTGGGGCAGGGAAGAACATGGGCTAGGTAGGGGTTAGCCTCCTCTGCAGTTCCTCACGGTTTCTCTCTCTAAGGGGCTTCAAGGGGAGCGAGGCCTCACGGGCCTGACTGGAGACAAAGGAGAACCGGTAAGAAGAGGCCGAGGAGCCCGGTGGAGCTGGTGGAGGGGCAGCCACTGAGTAGAAGGAGGGAGGTAGCCTTCTTTTGAAATTCTCAGCCTGGATCAGAAGGGCTGAAGCCTACAAAAGAAAGGGCCACACACCCCTTGGATCCAAGCAACTGGGCATCCATGCGCGCCTATACCCTAGGAGCACACACAGCTCTGGCTCCTGTATGCCATTGCCAGTGGGCCCTCCCCCCCCCCGCCCGTAGCACTTGTGCACCCTTCTTGTATGCCTGGTCCCCCCACCTCACTCTGGGCCTCCTTTCCTGCTCTGTTCCCAGGGCTCAGGTGAGCCTGGGGCTTTGGCCCCTAGCCAAGAGAACTTGGGCTTGGGGAATGGCCCAGAGTAGTCACCGTGTGCAAGGACGGGCAGGCACCTACTGGATGGCAGAGCCAGGTACTCAGGCTTGGGTCACAGAAATGTTGTGGGCTGGTCCCTCATCATGTCTGCCTTTATTTGCAGGGTCCTCCAGGACAACCTGGCTACCCAGGTGCCATGGGCCCCCCAGGACTGCCTGTGAGTAAGAGAGCTCTGGTTCTGGGGGTACGGGAGGTACAGGCTGGTGGTGAGAACAGGCGGGGCGCCCCTCAACTGGGTCCCTTCTTTCCTGGCGTTCAGTCTCGGCCAGGTCATCCATATTGACCCCTACCCCACTTTGGCTCCCTTGGTAATATGGCTGGCCACCACCATTTTGATGGAGGGAAGGAAGGAGACACTGTTGGAAGCCATTATGAGTCCCAGGCTCAGAAAGAACTGAGATTTGCTTCCTACAGGGATTTAGGAGAGAGAGGTAGACATCTGAGAGGTGCCACCCCTTGCAAAGGTGCCCTCGGGGTGGATATGTCCCACTTTCCAGCGTGAGCCACAGTGGCAGGTGGGAGGCCTTACCGGCCACCATCTCTTCTCTCTCATCCCCTACTTTGGTGCCCTGAGCCTTCAGGTGCCAGTCTGGGCACCAGTTGCACCCCCCACCCCGCCCCGCCCCACCCCCACCCTGCCCCCACATCTTGCATTAGCACCACGGTGGTAGGCAGGCCACAGAGCTAATTCTGCTGTTTTCTCATCAGGGTATCAAGGGAGAGCGAGGATACACTGGCCCCTCGGGAGAGAAGGGCGAGTCGGTAAGCTGCAGCGTGGGTATGGATGTGAGGTGAGCCTCAAGCAGGGTGCCCCCCCCCCACCGCCACCGCCACCTTCATCCGCTGGACTGGAGATCTTCCTGTGAGGAGGAGCCAGTGACCCCTGCTGCCCCTGCCCCAGTCACTCCAGCTGCTGCTCTGCACAGGCTGGTGGCTGCGGAGGCGGAGGCAGAGGCTGTGAGGAGATCCTAGCAGGCTTCTCGCAGAGGAGTCAACTGAGGAGGGGAAGGGCCCAGTCAGCTGGCAGAATTCCCCTCTCCTGCCAAATCAGGGCCAGGAGCTTTTTTTTTCTTCTTCTTCTTCTATTGAGGCCACCTTCATGGGGGTCCTACACTGAAGGAAGGAGCTGAGGACTGCTAGCATATGAGGTCACAGGCTTCTGAGTGACATGACTCACCCAGAGGCCTGCAGCCAGCCAGAGAGTTAGTTAGTGGTGGAGGAGGGCTGGGCTGGAGTCCATGTCTATCTGCTGAAGAACCTCAGCCCTCACAGCCGGGACCTGCTAAGCTAGAGCTGGAGCCTTCTCTCTCCCTCTCACAAACGCCAGCCAGGCCAACCCTTTCACTCTTCTACTCTGCCACAGGGTGGTCTCCTAGGCAGGCTGGGTGCTGCGAGTCCTTCTGAGGGGTCTGCACTGAGCAAAAAAGGCCCTGTGAGCCCTGCCCTGCAGCAAGAAGCAGATAAAACATGTATGGATGGATAGATAGATAGATAGATAGATAGATGGATGGATGGATGGATGGATGGATGGACGGACAGACGGACGGACGGACGGACGGACGGACGGACAGACAGACAGACAGACAGACAGACAAAAATGTTGAGAGCTGAGAGCCCTGAGCAGAGTGGGGCTCGGGTAGCATGATGATGTTGTAGAAGAGGAAAGGGGTCCTTCCCCAAGGAGGAACAGGGGAGGATGGACCTGTGCCAGGCCCACGGAGCAGGAGGTCACAGGTGGGTCCTGGCAGGGACAGCATTGGTTCCCTGAGGGTTCAGGACACACTGAAGGAGAGATGAATGGTGGGCATTCCAGAGAGAGGGAATAGCAATGCCCAGGCCCGAGGGTGTGACCCAACAGAAGGGTGTTCAGGGTACAGCAGTCTGCACAGAGCGAAAGCATAGCGGAGGGAGCAGGGAGAGGGGTGTGAAGCAGGGAAGGGTGGCTGGTGATAGATTACAGGATGCCTGTAAACCCAGCCTCAGTGGGAAGCTTACGCCTCATTCATTAGACAGAGGGGAGCCCCGGAAGGCTTTTGAGCCAGAGACTGACACAGTCAGAGCTGGACCTACACAAGAGAGATTAGCTCATAATTTTTGGCCAGATTGCTGTAGGCCAGGAGGTAGCAGGATTAGTTAGCGGGCTGGTTCCAGGGAACTGAAGGGCCAGGTGGAGAGGACACCCACGCCTCGTGCTCTGCCCCCCACCCCGGGCCTTACTCCTCATGTTTCTGAGTGACTGATTCTGTTCCTTTGCGTCCCCAGGGCCCACCAGGATCTGAAGGCCTTCCAGGTCCCCAAGGTCCAGCGGTGAGTGCCAGGCACAGGGTGGGGGTGGGGGTGGAGGTGGGAGAGTGCCCTGGCCCCTCCCTGCGGCCCAAGAGACAGGAAGACTGAGTTCTCATCTGCATTCTCCTCTGTGGCGACAGGGTCCCCGAGGAGAGCGAGGCCCCCAGGGGAGCTCTGGAGAGAAGGGCGACCAGGTGAGCATGGTCTGGGAGGTTGAGGGGGCTTCACCTGCTGCCCATCTAGGACAGACTGGAGGACAAGGACAAAGCTTGTAGACTTGAGGCTACCCCAGCCTGTTCCTCTTTCCACCAAGTATCCACGAGGGGGGGGCTGATCTCCTCACTTCTTCCCTTAGGGATTTCAAGGCCAGCCAGGCTTCCCAGGCCCACCGGTGAGTAAAGACACAGGAGTTCCCTGTAAGGCGGTCCCACTGGGAGGAGCAGGGCCTGCCGGATGAAGATGGACCTGGGCCAGGGAGGCAGGGGGTGGGAGAAACAGTCCAGGTGGCCTTGATAGATTTCAGGAGCCAGGTAACCACGGAGGGTCAGGCAGATAGATGGCGCCCACCCAAAAGGAAGGGGGAAGGAGCCCCGCTTCCATCCCTGCCCACTTCTTCATTGACACAGGGCCCTCCCGGATTCCCAGGCAAAGCTGGAGCTCCTGGCCCACCTGGCCCCCAAGCAGAGAAGGTGAGCCGAACCCCACTTTTGCCAAAGCCAAGCAGCTGTTGCCACTGTTGAGAAAATTCACAGACAAGTCCATCGTTGTCCCGCTGTGCTCACCAACGGATGGCTCTGTGGATGGTCCCACGCCCTCTCCTAATCCTCCCCACCCCCTGCTCAGCCTTTGAGTAGCCTGGGCTCCGATTTGCCAGGAGACTGGCATAAGCAAGGTGGGGGTAGAGGCACAGGACTGGTAGAGGCGGGTACCTAGACTGTGACAGGCCAGCTTCAGCCAGCTTCATTTCTCAAGGGGAAGCAGAGGGGGCAAGGAGCCAGGGAACGGATGAAACTGGGACCCCTTGAATGGAGGCATACCTGGAGGAGGGGGTGCCTCTCTCTGTAGGCTGTCCCCAAGGGCCCCAAAGACACAGGGTCACCTGTGATTTTGTGATAATCTAGGGACAGCAGCCTTGGAACTCTGCAGGACTGACTCTAGAACTACAGTGATAAGCTAGGCACATAGCCCTGCTGCAGTTTGGAGGCGACGTCCCTGGCTCAGCAGAAGCTGGGGCTCCCTTGTGTACTGGGTAGGAGCTGGAGGAGACCCCAGGCTTAATTTCTAAGCATTGGATGGAGGAGGCATCCACAGGGCGCTGTGGTTTCTGGGAGCCTCTCTTCTCTGAAGCCACACATTAGCCTCTCACTGTATAATGAGGAAAAGAAAACAATTGGAAGACCCAAAAGGTAGGGAGCTACCCAGGGCACACACTGTCTTAGCATCAGAGATGAGTGTCCCTCTGCCGCCTCCCCAGGCTTGTGCCCATCAGATGTATGGTGGCTGTCAGCTCCCTCTCATGCCTGCCTTCCCAGTGAAGGATGGAGGTGGTAGCCAAGTCCTGCTTAGGCTGGTCATTGCAGAGAATCCCACACTGCTGGCTAGAGGTGCTTCATCTCAACTCTCAGCGGGGCTGACATTGGCTAGAACTGTGCTGACCCCTCCTGGTCGATGGCGGTATTGCAACACCCCGGACTTTCCGCCCTGTAGCTGTGTCTGTCCGTTGCCGCAGAGCCTCTCCCCTGCCCAGGGGAAACAGTAACGTTTCCTTACGCATCTTACCTCCCAGTCCACACCCCTATTCTCCTCCCCGCTGCCCTGCTTTGGGCTTTCCATGGCTATATAGCTGTTTGCAGGTGGTTTTACAGCCCCTGAGCCTTTTATTAGACAAAAGTTCGCGTGCAACCTCATAGAGAACAGACACAAGCGAGGAAGCTCTGGATAAGACCTGGAAGAAGGTTCTGGAATCTTACCCTCTGGCCCCAGAAACCACCTTTATGCTCCCAGGGTCAAGGGTCAAGGGTCCCCCACCAACTCCCAGGGTGTTGAGAAGCGATGTCAAAGCCACTGGTCTGTTTCTTGACTATGTGCCACATGTTACGTGGGGCCCCTTCAGGTCCAGAGCCCACCTCCCCAGCCTCATCTCCCAGTCCATCTACCCTAAGGGCCCTGACACCCAGGTCACAGGCATGGGACCACTTCCAAATCTCTCTCTCCTAGGTCCTCTCTAGCTTCCCTCCTGCCTCATCCCAGGGACTCATCTTCAGAGTCCACCATCTGGTGACACTCCTGTGACATTTTCCCTAAGGCCTGGCCACCATGGGCCTCCCCCCCCCCAATCCCTGAGATCTGCAGCTCCATCCTTGCAAAGCTGATGTGGTGTTGCACTGCCATTTACTCCAGCAGGCATGTGGCCCTCGGGGACCATGAGACCCTGGAGTACAGGAATCTCCTCACCTTCCCCACTTTGAGGCATGAAAGCCCACATATAATATAAATTAAACACACACACACACACACACACACACACGTACCGGCCTCTGGGACAACCCTGGCTTAAGCAAGTTCTCACTCCCCATAAAGCAGTGAGGGAAAGGGGCCCTTGGTGGGTAAGGACACAGGTTCTTAGAAGACAGCGTGTGGAATACATTAATTAGCCAACGTAGAACCAGGACCAGAAGCCAAATGTCCTGACTCCCAGGGTCAGCATGCCTGACCCTGACTTCATTGGGTGTTCCTGTTTCAGGGCAGTGAAGGGATTCGAGGTCCCTCAGGCTTGCCTGGGTCCCCTGGGCCACCAGGCCCTCCTGGGATTCAGGTGAGTGTGTGGCCTCTGGGCCCGATGGCATGTGGGATGGAGTACCTGTGTGCTGTGTGAGTGTGTGTGCATGTTGTGATAACAGTGTGAATTGGGTAAGAAGTGGAGCCAACCATGGGGCTGGGGCAGACTTCCCTCCTCCTAAGCTCTAGAGCAGCATCTAACAATGCCTTTCTCGTGTGCAGGGCCCTGCTGGGCTGGACGGACTGGACGGGAAGGACGGCAAGCCTGGCCTGAGGGTAAGATGGGGCTGGATGGGAGGCAGGAGCCCTCCCTGCTGATGAGGTGAGCTGGAGTCGCCCTTTAATCAGGGTATCCAAGTCTCCTCCCGGCTGGCCTCAGACTCCCCTGAGTCTCTCACGCCTCCTAATAGACTTAGCCAGGTTAAGTGAATTGGATGGTGACAGAGATACCACTTAGATCCCGAAACCCAGACAGCTGGAGGAAGTAGGCTGTATTCTGGAAAGAATAAGGCTGTAATCATGACAGGCCTAAGCAGGCTCTGGCTCCTTGGTTGAGATTTACTCTGGGCAATCAGAGCAATGGGAACGTGGCAAAGGGGGGAGCTATCAAGGTCATTTCCCATCCTTAACCAAAAGAAACAAAACCAAGGCCCACAGAGGGGCTGGGGCTCGTTCACAGTCCCCAGTCAGTCAGAGGCTGAGCCAGACTGGGATTTCCCCTCTGTCCCATCTAAGGTTCCCAGCACATCCTGGGAATGGAGATTCAGAGGCAGAGTCGGGTGGAGAGTGGGTGTGGTCAGGGCTGAGTCAAACCTCCTCAATGCTTCCTTTTCTTTCCCTAGGGAGACCCAGGTCCCGCTGGCCCTCCCGGACTCATGGGACCTCCAGTAAGTTGAGCTGAAGGAAGGAGCCGGGAGCTCTGAGTCCCCCCTCCTGGCTCTCCTCAGAGCCTCCATGTCCTCATGCTATGGTTGCAATAGACTCTACTGATATAGCCTGCGCAGGAAGGTGTGGGGGCATCTCGGGTATCAGATCTCGGGCACTACATCTCCCTGCTTTTCCTTCCAGGGCTTCAAGGGGAAAACAGGTCATCCCGGCCTCCCTGGGCCTAAGGTAAGGAGGACTTCTGCTCAACAGATGTCCCCAGTCTCTTCAGACCTAACGCCTGAGTTGGGCAGCCCAGCCTGGGTTTAAACTGCCTGCCACCCGACCCCTGGCTGAGCTGCTACTCTAGTCCTGGCTTCCTGAGGCCACCAGGGCCCACCAGACTGGGTCAGGATGCTGACACCTACCAGCTTGAAGAGTATCAGTGGCCCTCTGGCCAAAGCCAGGGCAAGATGTCAGAGCTCCCTTGATCCAGGGTTAACGTGGGGATGGGGATACCAAGCCAAACTGCCACCTCTCTCTTTTAGGGTGACTGTGGAAAACCCGGTCCTCCTGGCAGCAGTGGCCGGCCAGGGGCAGAGGTAAGGACTGGGGTTCTGTGGTCATGCGGCCCGGGGCTCCACTAAGTCTGAGATGTAGCCTCTCTCCTGCATTACCTTCCCATTTCCTGCATTAGAGTGGCTGCCTTCTCTCCTTGGCCTTCTGGTGTGAAATTTCGCCCGCTTCCCCCCGCCCCCCAACTTGACAGTTATAACTGGTCCCCTCCCTAAGAGCACCATTGGACAACCACCCAAAAGGCAGGCCTGGCCTTTAAGCCCTGGAAGGCTAGAGTCTAAAGCTCCATGGCACCACCACAAGCTCTGCTCATCTCTCCCCTGAAAGCAGCCACGGGTGTGCAGGTGAGTGAGTTTCTGTGTCACCTCTTTCTTTCTGATCCTGCAGGGTGAGCCCGGTGCCATGGGACCCCAGGGACGACCAGGACCCCCAGGGCATCTTGTGAGTTAAACTGTTTTTGTCTCTGCTTCTATGAACTAGGATGTCACTGGGGGGGGGGGGGATGTGGTAAGCTCGTGGTGGCCACAGGAGCCCCAGCCATGCGGAGATGCGAGGGCTTTGGACTCATCTAATTAAGTGGCTTTTGCTTTCCAACGCCTTTTGGATTTTCCGGGCACATGCATGTTTGCTTACCAGACACGAGCCATTCAGTCAGTCAATAAGCAATTATTGACCATCTGTTCCAAGCCAGGGCCACAGCACAGAGCCACATAGACAAGGGCCCTTGTCCCACGGGACCTCCCTGCAGGCACAGGAAACAAGGGAATAAGAAAGGTTCAAGGGATGGGGTGATGTTACAGGGGAGAACTGGGTAGGTGGGGAGAACTTTAAGGCAGCGTTTCTCAACCTGTGGGTCACGACCCTTCCGGGGGGGGGGGGTTATGTATCAAATATCCTGCATGTCATATATCTACATTCTGATTCATAACAGCAGCAAAATTGCAGCTATGAGTTAAAAATGAAAATCTTCTCATGGTTGGGGTCACCCCAGTCTGAGAAACTGTGTTAAAGGGTCGCAGCATTAAGGAGGTTGAGGACCACTCACTGCCTTAGCGGATCCCTGGCTGGAGAAATGACATCACTGAGGCCTCAAGGAAGGGAGGAGGCAGCTGTTGCTAGCCTGGGAGAAGAGCTCTAGGCAGAAGGGATGACACCGATACACCGAACCAAAAGCAGCCAGGAGCTCAGCATGTCTGAGGGACCTCAAGAAACCCACCACGCTGGGCATGGGAATAGCTTGAGAAGTGCACGTGGGATCAGAAACCACGCTGGGCTCCAAAAAAGATACCTCACAGGGCAGGCACACTCAGGGAAGGGCTGACAAGAAGTGGGTGGATCGGTGGTGGGGAGGGAGAGGGGACAGAGAGCTAAGGGGATCTGGGATGTGCTTGCAGGGGGGCAGGGAGGCTTGCTCCCTTGGTCTGAAGTGAAGGAGGACTGAGTGAGAGAAAGAGAGGAACCAAGAAGTTCATTTGGGCAACTGGGTGGTGCTTTTACTATTAGGGTGAATCGGAGAGAACATTTATTAAGCAATATTGCATCTCCTATCCACTTTTCTCATCAGTGACAGTGTGACAGCAGCAAGCTGATAGGGCTCCAGAGAAAGTGAATCCACTGTGTGCTAATATAGTATGGCTGTATAGTGTTGGGAGGGGTTTGGGAACATTAAAAGTACTTCATGACAAATAAAAAGCAGGGGAGGGGGGACTTTCAGGTCCCCATTTTTATATATCTCAAGGAGTTCAGAGAACCTGTTCTGGGACCTCTGGTCCCCAGTAGAGACTCATGGGGGCTGTGGATGAGGACCTCCTGGGGCTGTTCCTGTCACTGTTCTGTCCAGCCTAGACCCCTGCTCTCTCCTGGTCCCAGCTTTGAACAGTCCCACCCCAGGAGTCTTATGGGAGTAGCTTAGGAGCCATGGCCCAGAATGTCCCGGGGAGGGGCATAGGGTTCAGAGAAGGTGTTGCTCCGGTGAGCAGGTAACCTCTGGACTGTGAGTATTTAGATACAGTCCCTGCAGTGTCAGGAAGGGACATGCCAGGGGTGTAGCATGTCACTGTGACCTGGGGGGAGGAGCCACAGAACTTTCCCATGTGGATGTTGGATCAGCCTTTTTGTCTGCCCCAAAGATCTCCTCCCCCTTCTTTGATATGGCCAAGGGCTTTGGAGATGCCAGGAGTCCCTTCTGTGGCTGTGGGTGGTGGGGGACATGGCCTTTGATACATATGGCCCCTGCCCCTGGGACTTGTGGACCCCTGCTGTGCAGACCTTCTCCCGTAGAACAGTGGGATGCTGGGCTGCCTTTAGGACGCATAGGCTCTTGGAAGATATCCAAGCTAGTAGTTTGTTCTCTCCTGCCTTTGGTCTCTGCACCTCACAAGCCCGGGTGCACCACTCAGCGAGCGCTGGGCACAGGATCCTGGGTATTCAACCACTCTCCACCTCTGCTCTGGAGCCAGGGCTCCTGGTAGAAGTTCAAGTGTAAGATCAGAAAGGAAGGACCAATTTCAGGAGAAAAGAAAGCTAATGCAATGTAGGAATGTTCCTGCTGCCTAACCGCCCTCCAGCCTGGTCTGTTTGTTAAAGCCATTACTGTACCGTGCCTTGACTCTCATGCCTTGACTCTCCTCTCCTTAGGGGCCACAGGGTCCTCCAGGCCAGCCCGGTCCACCTGGGCTCTCCACCGTGGTGAGTGACTTTCTACCACTTACTCTAAGGAATATTGCTGTTTCTGCTGTGGGCTCCTTCTAGACCAAGCCAATGGGACGAAGAAATGACTTGCTTTCATTCCCTTCCTTGGCCATCTGTCCTAAAGATCTCTCTTCTGGGAGAAGGCAAAGGGCTTGGGCCATCCTAGGGCCATGCCACAGGCACAGGCATGCCATCTGCTCCTGTGGGGCTGGGCCCCTGGAACATGGCAAGGGGTCTGGCTTTGTGGCCTCTGCCTCTCCTTCTCTCCAGTAATCTTCATCCTGTCTTTTTTTTTTTAAGGGCCTGAAAGGAGATCGTGGAGTCCCTGGAGAAAGGGGCTTGGCGGGCCTCCCAGGCCAGCCTGGCACACCCGGACACCCCGGCCCTCCAGTAAGATTTCACATCGTATAGTCCAGGGGAAAGGATCACTTGGCTTTGCACAGCACACTTGGGGTCTTTACAGAAGCTCTGAATCATGCTGTTAGCATAGCAGGGTGGCAGCATCTGGGGACTGGTCTGCATTCAGACGGATGAGCCCTGTAAGCTGGCTCACCAAGCCGGCTGCACACAGCCACTGAGGACACACCAACAACCTGATGCAGGTCCCTTGATGAGTTATCAGAGAGAGAAGTCCTGGTCCATGTGTTGCCCCTGCCCCTGCCCCTGCCCCTGCCCCTGCCCCTGCCCCTGCCCCTGCCCCTGCCCCTGCCCCTGCCCCTGCCCCTGCCCCTGCCCCTGCCCCTGCCCCTGCCCCTGCCCCTGCCCCTGCCCCTGCCCCTGCCCCTACCCCTGCCCCTGCCCCTGCAGAGCTTGTCAGTAACCACAGAAAGTCTTTGAAAATATCAAGAACCAGAAATACAGAGCTATTACTATAACTTTCTGAGCTCCTCAGAAGCCAGACTTGAGCTCAGTCCATTTAGCATTCAGAGTGATGTTATACTGGCCACGGACTGTGCCAAAGTGAGCCTTAGCTTAGATTGGGTGTGTGTTTTGTCTTAATGTGTTCTGCAACCAAGTTTGGAGGTTCAATTGTCCCTGGGCTTTCAGATGAGGAAATGAGGGCTCAGGGTGGCTGAACTGACTGCTCTGAATTGCACAGCTAGTAAAGGGAGGAGCTGAGACTTGATTCCCCAGCTTGCTCCGCTGCAAATTTTGTACTCCTCAGTCAACCTGCAGAGGCCTCCCCTCCATAGAGATCTAGACCGGCAAACCACATGAGGTGTTGCCAATTGCTAGCCTCAGGGATGTAAAGTTTCTGGGAAGCCCAGGAAGAGGGCTCAGGTCTCCTTGACAGGGGGTTTCCCACCAAACAGATTTTCTTCCAGGGCATAGTAGCAAGCTAGGGCTGGCAGTCCCCGATGTGATGGCCGACTCCAGTCATGTGCACATGGTCACTGGGCCCACTTCCCAGGGGCCGGGGGGCGGGGGGGGGGGGTTCAGCACTCCTGCTCACCCTGAACTCGGCTGGCTGTTCCCGAGGTCGAGGTCGCTCTCCCTTCCAGGCTTCCTCTCGCCCCATAGACTCGGGAGCTGCCAGGGCCCTAGATGTGGCCACCCCTTGTCCTGCTGTCCCAGATTTCTCTTCTCCACAGCCCACCAGAAAGCCCTGGGTGGGGGGCTCAGAGCTGGACAGCTTCTGTTGAGGTGTGCTGGCCAGTCTCACTGAGGACAGAGGCCCACAGCTCATGAGGTCCTTCAGCAAACATTTAACACACTCGGGGCCAGGAAAGGCATACAGTTCTCAAGAAGAGGCACCTTGCTCCAGCTCAGGCAGACTGGGGTGGGGGTGGGGCAGGATCAGGGCTCCTCATGGGACAGAGCATAGGGCAGGCAGGGTGTGCGGCTTGAGAGGCTGTGTTGGGTGACAGCTCATCTTGTTTCCGATGCTCTCTGCTCCCCAGGGTGAGCCTGGTTCGGACGGTGCAGCTGGCAAAGAGGTACTGTGCTCCCTGTCCCTGTCCCTTGGGGACACCCCTTCCTGGTCCTCCCTATGTTCCATTCCTCATCCCCTCTGTAAGCACAGCACGTGGGGGGGGGGGGCAGACTACCTCCCACAGACACTGCACCTACAGTTTCCACACCAAGAAACTCAGTCACAGCTTGATTGAAAATATTCAGGGAAAATTCGCAGGTAAACTGAATATATAGAAACTTTTTTTTTTTTTGAGACTTTGTACTCAGGCTGGCCTGGAACTTTATAGCCCAAACTGGTCTCAAACTTATGATCCTCCTGCTTCAGCCTCCCTCGCTCACAGGTGTGTACCACCACTCCTGGCTCCCTTTCTTCTTCCTCCTCCTGATCCTCCTCCCCTTCTTCCTCCTCCTCCTCTTCCTCCTCCCCTTCTCATTATTCCCTAGGCAACACAGCATGACAGCTCTTTGTAGCATCTACACTGTGGTACCTATTGTTATGTAATTAGAGATGTAAACCACACAGACAGATACATTTAGGATCACACCATTTTACAAAAGGGAGCTGAGACACACCTGGGGTCCATGGGGAATCCTGGAACCAGTCCCCTACAGATTCCAAGTTGGTATCTCTTGTTGGTCTAATGGAACTAGGGGACCCTACTTCTAGTCAGAAAGAGACACTAAGGATAACAAACGCCAAACAAAGGCTCCCTGGGCCCAGCTCCTGCCAGGCCTTCCTCTAGCTCAGACTGGCCTCCCCATTCTGACTTCTGTCACATCTGTGAGGAGGGACCAGGCCAATGTACTATCAAACAAGGCCATGCCACAGGGGACATCAGCCTCCCTCCCAGCTGTCAGCCCCTGGTTGGAAAGGAAGCTGTCATCCTTTCTCACACAGCCCAGCTGGACACAACCAGGATCTTAGGGTGGAAGATGCTGGTTTTCCCAGTTCCACCCCCACCCCAGGGGCCTAGGTGGAGCTGCCCAGACCAGACCATGAACTTCTGTGTTGTTTTTTTTTTTTTTAATAGGGACCTCCTGGAAAGCAGGGACTCTATGGACCTCCTGGCCCAAAGGTGAGGGGGCACTGACTGGGTTTGAAAAGAGAGATATTTGGGAACTCCAAGCTGCAACTTTAGCCACAAAGGAGGCCTAGGGTGGCCAGTGGGCAGGAAAGAGGGAATGTGACCTCACCTGGGACTGTCCCATCTATAGCTCTGGGAACGAAAACCTCTTTAATCCCCTAATAATTGCTCACTCCAGGGCCCCTCTGCGTTGATCTGGGGTAAACAGAAGCCCCCCTGAACAATGACAGCCCCTGTGCCTAGTCACCATGACACTAGAGTGCAGCAAATTTTAAAGAAGACTGGATACAGTGCTATGAGACCCCAGGCAGTGAGGGAGGAAGGTACAGGGGGTGGGAACGTTTCCACAGAGGACAGTAGAGGGGGGCTCATTGGGGTGCCAAGGCTGGGGCATTCCAGACAGCAGATTCAAGCAACATGGTAGAACCAGAGTGACAGGTATGACAAGGTACATCTGTCAAGCCGAGGCTGAGGAAGGTGTGAGGAGGGCATTGTGAATGGTCCTGGGCACTTCCTACTGAGGGCATGTGGGAGCCAGGAGCATTTCCCAGCATTCCCAGGGATGTAAGCACTACCCTCCAGAAGCACTGCTCTGGGAGGTGGCGAGACAGGGGAGTCTGTATCATGGTGACTGTAGCCCAGCCAGACATGCTGGGGACTTGGGGAAGGGGCAAGCTGCTGACACATTGTGACACAGACTTGGAAACAGTTGGTAATAGTGTACTGTGACCTGTCCCTGTAGGGTGACCCTGGACCTGCAGGACAGAAGGGCCAAGCAGGAGAAAAGGGAAGATCTGGCATGCCGGGGGGTCCTGGCAAGAGCGGCTCCATGGGACCTATTGGACCACCGGGGCCTGCAGGAGAGAGAGGTCACCCTGGGTCCCCAGGGCCTGCAGGGAACCCTGGATTGCCTGGCTTGCCGGGCTCTATGGTAAGGGGAGGCCAGCAACCATGGACGGGCACCATCCCATAATACAGGCCCATGGTCACTTCAGCAACTCCTTCTGCCATTCTGCAGGAGACGGCTTGACTATGGGTAGCTTCTAGTTTTTCATGGGGAAGTGGGAGCGAAAGGTGGTCCCTCCCACCCTAAACTTTGTCTTAGGATGAGATGTGTATTATTTCAGGGTGGGTGGCACTTTGGATTATGACTCTGCAGGAGGCTCCGAGGACCTTTGCCCTCTTCGCCATCCTTTATTTCTGGAAATCAAGTCTGTTCCCTGGGCCCGTGCCAAGTTTAGACATATGATTGAGGCCAGGTTTCTTCTCTTTCCTCAGGGAGACATGGTGAATTATGATGATATCAAGAGGTTTATCAGACAAGAGATCATTAAACTGTTTGATGGTAATTGGCAGCCGGCTGGGTGGCGGTGGGTAATGCTCGCCCTTCCCAGCCACTTCTTCACCCAGCCCTGCCTGCGGTTTCCTTGAAGCTCCAGTGTCCTCCCCTTCCCACCCCCACACATTTACAGACAGCAGGGTGACAGCACATGTTCACTATCCATCAGACCCTCCTTGTCACCTGCTCTACTTAGAGATAAATCGGTCTCTATTGTCCTCCTGATCCCCCACTTGAGCAAAGGAGGTTAAGAAAGCAGACTTCAAATGAGCCTGTGTGGGAGGAGCGCTGGGGAGGGGGGTAGCAGGTGGGAGGGGGCAGCAGGTGGGAGGGGCAGCAGGTGGGAGAGGAGGGGGTAGCAGGTGGGAGGGGAGGGGGGAGCAGGTGGGAGGGGACAGCAGGTGGGAGGGGAGGGGGCAGCAGGTGGGAGGGAGGAGCAGCAAGTAGGAGGGGTGGAGGGTAGCAGGTGGGAGGGACAGCAGGTGGGAGAGGGCAGCAGGTGGGAGGGGTGGGGGCAGCAGGTGGGGGGCAGCAGGTGGGAGGGCGGCTGTGGTCTGAAGTTTTTCTTTCCTGCTTGTGTGCTGTGGACTTGGAGTGGGGGGTGTGGATGCTGGACAGCCTGCTTGGCAAAGAGACCAATCCGGGACTATATTCAGAAGGCAGGGATGATGGTTAAAGGAAAGAGATGCCAAAATCAGATCGGTGCTTCGGAAAGGTCTGCACGGGAAGGCACGTGCAGGCTATAGTACAAGAATATGGGAGAACCGCCCATGTTCTCCGTCCCAACACTCCATCAAAGACTGTCCTATGCTGGTGGCATGTCTGCAGCATCTGCAGCCACTCTGAGTACCCAGTGACCTGGCCTCTGTCTGCTTGCAGAGAGGATGGCTTACTATACCTCCAGGATGCAGTTCCCCATGGAGGTGGCAGCAGCTCCAGGCCGGCCAGGGCCTCCGGGGAAGGATGGTGCTCCAGGTCGGCCAGGTGCTCCAGGGTCACCCGGGCTCCCTGGTCAGATAGGCCGAGAAGGACGCCAGGGTTTGCCAGGAATGAGAGGTACCTCTACCTTCTGGGTCTCCAGGGTGTTGGGCATATGCACCTCTGTGAGGGCTGACTGTTGTGAATACGGTGGTGGTGGTGGTGATGTGTGTGTGTGTGTGTATCTCACGATCCACATGGCTGTCATTTTTCTGCTTAGAGATAAAACTTAACTTGATTGCTTTTGTCTCAGGACTGCCTGGTACCAAAGGTGAAAAGGGAGACATTGGTGTTGGCATTGCAGGAGAAAATGGTCTCCCTGGCCCTCCAGGTAGGAAAATGCAGTCTGAGACCATGAATCCAGAACTGCAGAGCCCCCCACCCACCACACACACGTTATGACAATATAATCACATTATACCGCCACCCTAATTACTACTTACAAAGAGGCTTTCAACTCAAAACACTGGGCTAGGCCTGAGGGAGAAGAGGAGGAGGAGAGAGGCTGAGTCCCTCTGTCCTGAGCTAGGCTTGCATGATGTGGTGTGGTGGGGACCAGAACCCCAAGTCCAAGGCTTGTTTGGCATCTTACTGGCCCTGTGATATTGATGGGTCACTGAACCCTTAGCATCAGGGTCAAGTCCCGATGACCTAGCTCTGAAGCCAGCTTCACTTCTGGATATTGCTCATGTATGGCTTTTGGGAAATGGTACAGGCTCAGGAAGCCATTTTGAGGATGCAATGACCCGTGTGTTAAAAGCCCTCCACCCTTTTCCTGGTACAAGATGCTCCCAATCAATTTAGCCAGACGTGTGGCTGTCCTTGCGAAATCAATGAGAGAAGCAGGCAGGTCTCACGAAACCACTCTTCAAGCAGGCAAATAATGCACGAATGAAGGTGTCACTTGTCACAACCATTGTCTCTTCTGTCATCTGTGTCTCCTGATTTCCCTTCTCTGGCTCTTCCCTCTTTAGGTCCTCAAGGGCCTCCAGGTTATGGCAAGATGGGTGCAACTGGGCCAATGGGCCAGCAAGGCATTCCTGGGATCCCTGGGCCTCCGGGTCCCATGGGCCAGCCAGGGAAGGCAGGCCACTGCAACCCCTCAGACTGCTTTGGGGCCATGCCAATGGAGCAGCAGTACCCACCCATGAAGAGCATGAAGGGGCCTTTCGGCTGAAACTCCCGCCCACACTGAGATGAAGGACTCTACTAGGAATAAATGGCCAAAGCTTGCAGGACTCTGATGGGTTGTGAATGTTTGTGCTATTCCTGTGTTTGTTGTTGTTGTTGCTGTTAATATTTTTTTTAACAATAAAGAAAACTATTTGTAACCCCACTTCCATGGGGTTCCCCTGGTGCTGCAGCTGTATCTTCTCTGTCATTTGGTCCCAGGGCTATGAAAGGGTGTGTCCTTCAGGGCCTTGGCAAGCCTATATATAGGTTTGTGTTGTGTCACGCATAGGTTCATAGGTTATCCATTTGCCCTGCTCCCTCTCCAGGCACCTCCCACCCACCCCCCGCCTGACCTCCCCCCCTCCCCGCACAGGGCATTCCTTTCTGGGAAGAGACACTTGCTTAGCCTCGAACCAAAAGCAGCTCTGGAGACTGCATCCTGCTCTGACACACTGTTCCCTATCTGCTTCCTGAGTGAACTAACTATTTGGGACCCCATTCTTTGTGTGACCTGAAGCCGAGCTACTTTGCACCTGGGGAGATGCCACCAGAGCTGAGGTGTGCTCATCTTCCTGGACACCCTTCGATACACGGAGGCACTTCTCAAGGCACCAGTAATTTCATGACTAGCCTCAGCCCCAGCCTAGGCAGCCAGGGGATGCTTCTCTAGGGAATGAGATGGAACCTCCAGCCTGTGCCCATGCCAGGCTCTGTCACCAGCTTTCCAGGTTCAGGCAGAGACTTTTTAGACTTCAAATAGTGCTTCTTGTTATTCAGACGTGCACTTATGCCCATCTCAGGCTGGGCCTTCAGAAATAGCTGGGGTTACATCATTGAGAAGGGGTCCCAGGCAAGCCATGATTAGATCTAAGCTTGTGGTCCACCAAGTCCACTGGGGGTTTTCCATCTGCTGTGCCCTCCATATGTAAAAAGGGCAGGAAGAAAAGAAGAAGACAATGTATTGAATATTATAGGAACATGCTGTCTCGAGCGTCTTTCTTCTCTGCTCCTCAGATCACTGGTTCTGATGGGCCTGCTGCCCAGGGAGGGCTCAACAGGGCAAATCCAGGGGGACTTCCAAAGAAAGCCTACTTTACTGGCCCTGGCTTTCTGGAGGGTTTATTCAAGTTGGATAAACTTCAAAGGAATCACAGAGCAGGCTCAGAAATGTTCCCAAAGTCTAGATGTTTACCCAAACTGCCTGAAGCCTTCAGGCTGGCTGTCACATCTCTCCAGAGCTGGCATTTCAGCACATTTTTGAACATTCCCTTCTCTGGTTTGGGTACCAGCCTCTGGGTGACTCTTCAGAACCTTCGTCTTATTTTCTTTCCTGCCTGAGACAGAGGGGTGTGCCCGTGGCCAGACTATGCTCCCCAGCCGGCAAGCACCTCCCGTGCTGGTTTGGATATAGAGGGAGGGTCGGTTTTCTTTGCATCTCTCATCGGCAGCTCTCAGTTAACTCTGGTTCTAACAGAAAACATTAAAAGGCAAACACATCATCAGCGAGATGAAGGAGCAGCCAGGTTTGGGACAGTGGATGGGGACAGATGTTAAAGCACTCCCCCCTGGAAAGACCACTTCTACTCTCGGCTCAGGCTGTGAGGCAAACTGCTGATGGGTGCCTGTGACCAGGAGCCTGTTGGCTCAAGTAGAAAGAAAGAGAAGCAAGGACCAGCTGTTGAATGGAGCAGGTTGGCTCTCAAGGCCAGAGGGGGAGACTGGCATGGGAGACATCAAAGGCCCCTTTGAGCTGGGGCGTCGACCCTTGGAAATGGTGGCTTCCTTCATTTCCCTCCTCGGTCAAATCCATGCTGCCCTCTGGGGGATTCTATGACAGGCTAGGTTGAAGCTTTCAAGATTTGAGTGGCTGTCTCCCTGGAGTTTGAAATTGCTGTATTTTCTTGGACCATGAAGAACCAGATGGGAAGCTGAGTTTTATAGTCTATCCTTCTGTGGTCAGCAGAAAAAAAAATATATCTGTGCCTCTTGCTAGTCAGCTCGGGAGCTGGGGGAGCTGCAGGGAAGAGGAGGAGGGGTACAGCCACGCTCCACAGGCAGCTTTTCCCATCCCCTCCCTGTCCCTCCGGCTCCACTCCTCGGTCTGCTCCAGAGTTTCAAGGCAACACAGAGATCCTTCAGATTGACACAGTCAATCTTGAGGAGTCCATTTCCTCTTCCCAGTTTGTGCCAGGAGCTGTACTAGGCTCTGGGGAACCTGAAACAAACTAGACAGATATGGACCCGGCCACCACAATGACAATAGAGACAAGTAGTTCTTTAAGCGATTACAACAGACTTGGCTGGTTGGGACAGTACCAGGTGGCCGGGGAGGTGCATCGCTGCGGGACCTGACTGTCTAGACAGAAGTTGATCCGGGCACGGGGAACAGCATGTGCCTAGGCCCAGAGATGATTGAGCACAGCAGGCTGAGGGAGGGGACACACACTGTGGGGACACAGTGCTTGAGCGTGAGCACTGGTCACGCAGTGGGGAGCCACTGGTGAGTTTTAAACAAAGGTTTGCCTAATGGGGAGTTTGCCAATTGCAGTGTGAAGAATGGACTGGAGAGCCCTTAATTTGAGAAGCCCAAGGCTATTGCATATTTATTCTGCAGAGAGAAAGAAAAAAAAAAAAGCCACGTTGGATGCCTTCGGAGCTGAAATCTTCCCTTTTGTCATAATATTTTCCTTCCACCACACTTAACACAATTCAGCTGCATTCTCACTTCACATGAGGTCCGTCAGCCCCTCACAAGAGACTTTCCTTCCTTCTGTCCTGTTCCCATGGTACCAGGGCCCAGACACCTATGTGTGCTGTTCTCATTTACAGTGGGCTCTATAAAAAAAAAAAAAAAACCCTGCAACCCTCCCTCTAGTCCACAGAATCCAAAAGGGAATCCAAACTTCAAACCTGGACCTAGTTGGAATCAAAGAGAACTCCATAATGAGGTGGGTGTTGGTATTCCTTCTTTCCCCATATCGCCACACGGGAGCTTGGCTCCTCGCCAAGTGACACTGGGGAAGACATGCCTTCTTCTAGGGGAGGAAGAACTTTCCAGTGGCAAGGCCTCCTTCCATTACCCAGGTCTGCTTCACCTCTGTTGGTCAAGCACTCTTCTGAGACCTCCTCCTGAAAGCTCTCACTTCCCTATGAAAGGCAGGCAAGCGGCCAGCCTCAAGCCAAGCTTTTTTTCCCCTTCCCGCTGAGCTGAGACAATAACAGGAAAGCCCCCGTCCACTTGTCTGCCTCAGGTGGTTAAGGTTTGGACATGAGCTCCTTGTTTTTTGGTCTTTGAAAGATCTCTCTTTCATCTGCCCCTCCAAAATAAACACACCTGCCTCCCTGCCATTTGGCTTTGGTTGGTGTCTGGCTGCTTGAGAGAAGCCTTGGGTGCACCCTTCTGACCCCTGAATAATGCAGACCTCCGACTGTGAGTTCTCCTAAGCCTTTTACTGGAATAAAAGAATGCCAAGAATTTTCCCGGGGTGGGTGGGATTGGTGAGCTCAGTGGTTGCTGGCAACACAGATGACGTGGCTCTGTCCCTGGGACCCACATGGTGGAAGGAGAGAACTGACTCCCGGAAGACCTCCATGCACTGGATCAGGCAAGCAGGTGTGCGTGCACGGGTGTGTGTGTGTGTGTGTGTGTGTGTGTATGTGTGCCCTCCCTCTAAAATGCGATAATAAAAGGAAGGATTATCATAGGCACTGAATCCTCAGCACTTGTGGAATAAGGGCGGGTGACTCACATGACCTCATGTAGCAGGCTGGGCATCGCTGTTCTTTCTTGACCTTCAGCCCCATACCTCATCCTTATTGAGATTTCACAGGTCAGTCCCACCGACAGTTTTTGGAAGACACTATTGGCTGACAGCCTGTGTTATGAAAGCATCCGCTCTTCCCTGGGCCTGCTGGGTGAGGAGCAGGTAAAAGCCTGGCCACCTCCATTTTTATTTTACAGGCCTCCTTTTGGGACTTCAAACTTTCAGTCTGGGGCCAGGATGGCTCGGCAAGGAATCACACCTGCCACAAAGCCCGATGGCCCGAGTTTGGTCTTTCCAGCCCTAGTGGAAGAACTGATTGCAAGCAAGTGTCCTCCGACCTCCACATGCTCACGACAACCTTTGAGTCAAATTCCTGCTCATCTCTGCACGGAGCTGTGTCAGTCATCTAAGGAATGTTTGGCAGAACTGGACTCTTCCCCATTCAAGACCAAAGTCAGCAAGGTGAGAGGGGCTGGGGTATGTTCAAGATTTGAAGAGACGTCATAACATTGTCAGAGAAGGCAAGGACTTAGGAAATTGGGAGGGGGGGCACATACTCCAAGAGGAAGCCATCAAATGAGAAAATCCCAGCCAGCCATCTTCTGCCTTGGAACTTTAAACTGACCACAATGCTAAAAGGTGAACGGATGACAGTAGAGGTTCCAAACCCGCCATCCCTTCCTCCCCCAAGCTAATGGAAGCTAAACTCACAGATGCGCTAGCTCTTGCCTGTTGCAAACACCGACCCTTCTGAACAGTTCTTTGACTGCAAAATGAAAGGAACTGTAGAAGAAGGTGGCTGTTTCTTCTTTGACCGGCCAGAAGAGACAGAGCCTGGGTTTTGAATCTAAGGCTCATCTCGTTCTGGGGCACTCACATTTACACAAGAGCTGGAAGGAACCAGTTTGTCTGTTTTGCTCCCCTTCCCCGCAAGCTTATTTTTTATTTCATTCATATGAGTGTTTTGCCTGTATGCCTGTGCACCGCACGGATGCAGTGCCGGTGGATGCCAGCAGAGGGCACTGGATCCAGTCAATCCAGATTTACAGACCGCTGTGAGCCACTGTGTGGGCGCTGGGAACTGAACCCAGCTCCTCTAGAAGAGCAGCGGTGCTCTTACCCGCGGGGTCACTTCATGCCTCACCCTTTCATGTGACGTGGGCTGCCCTTCTCCACAGCTCTGCTTTCCTCAGAAGCTCAGCCTCTGGTCTCTGAGTCTTTTTGGAGAGGAGCTCTAGAAAATGTCTGACTTGAGGCTACCTCGGATTCTCCGGTAGTCTGCCAACTGCGAGCTTTGTGAGTTTTGTTTTTAGACAGTTTCACTACGCAGCCCAGGATAGCTTCAAATTTGAAATCTTCCTGGAAAAAAAAAGTGCTACACATCTGTAACCTAAGCACTTGGAAAGTGGAGGCAGGAGAGTCAAGAATTCAAAGTCAGTCTTGACTACATAGCAAGTTCTAAGCCAGTCTGGGCTATGCGGGACCCTAACTGAAGAACCAAGAAAAGGCCAACTCACCTTCTTACCTCATCCTCCCAAGGGCTGGAGGATGAGGCTCCTTTTAAATATATATATATATATATATATTTTTTTTTTTTTTCCAGGAATGGGTTTCTTTGTATAGCCATGGCTGTCCTGAAAGTAGCTCTTTAGACCAGGCTGGCCTCCAACTCACAGAGATCTGCCTGCCTCTGCCTCCCAAGTGCTGGGATTAACTACCACTGCCTGGCTGGCATCAGGCTCTTACAATGTCCAGTTCTAGACCATGAGAGTGGCACCTAGAAACCTCTAATCATTGTTTAAGCTTGAAGAGACCAGCTAACTCCATCTTGTCTTCCTGACTGGTTCTGAGTCATGCTCTCTGGAAGTTACCGTGGATTCCAGGAATTACAGGTCTGACTGATAAACATCGTGGGTTTATAGTCAAAACTATGCCTCAAACAGCAGCAACTTTGCTACTCTGCAGAAGGCTCTGTATAATCCACCCCAAGATAATGATTACCCAGGCCACAGCTGGAGCAAGACTGCTTTTGCCACCAACCTTTGTCCCTGACATAAACTCAGAGCTCTCCTGAGCATCGTGAACACAGGGTGGAGGCGGCTGCTTCCTGTTTCTTGCAGGATGGCTGTATGAAATCAACTTCTGTCCTGCGTCAACCACTTTTTTTCCGTTTTGTCTTTTGGGGTGAGTGGCCAGGCATGATTTATTGAGCCAGACTTCTGGCCTAGAACTCAATATGACATTAATAATAGCATTGAGTTGTTAAAATATTCTGAACTTGGCCTGAAATGCTGGCTTCTCTGTCAGTAATTTTTTATATTGATTTATTTCATGTGTATGACTTCTGCTTGTGTATATGCACGTGTGCCACATGTGCATGGTGCCCTTGGAGGTCAGAAGGAATCCACTGATCTCCCTGGAACTGAAGTGATGGCTAGTGTGAGCCATCATATGGAATGCTGGAAACAGAACCTGGGTCCTCTGCAAGAGCAACAAGGGCTGTTGAACCATATCTCCAAAACGATCCACTTTTTTGGAGACATGATCTTGCTATAAGGCAGCTATCCTCCTGCTTCAGCCTCCCACATATCGAGACTACAGGCTTGCACCATCATGTCCCAGGTCACCATTTATCTTCTTTTTATTATTTAATTAATGTACCAGGATATGATGACCAGGATGCTCTTGAAAGACAAGGTATCTTAGGTGTGGTGTTGAGGATGCCCCACCCACAAGGTAGTAGTATTTCAACTGGAACCTGGATGACAAGAAAAAAAACAGTGGAAAATGAAGGGGAAAGCAATCTAAACAAAGAGAGGGTCAAATCCAAAGGTCTAGAGATGGAATGCGCTGGGTTTGTTTTGGGGTGGTGGCCAGGTCAGCATGGCTGGAGTAAACTGGCAAGCACAGCAGTGGTGTCAGTGAGGCCGGTGTCACAGGCTGGGGAGAGGTCCTGTGGGCCAATAAAGGCATAGGGATGAGTTTAGATTGTATTAAGAGTGGCAAAAAACCCGCAGAGGAGTTTAGAGAATGACAATATCAAATTCACATTTTAAAGCACCCACTCTGGCTTCTCCGTGGAGAAGGGAGCGGTGCTGGAGTTCACTAAAAAGACATTGGCGGTGAGGCCAGACTACAGAGGGGTCCTGGAGCAGAGGGATGGTTGGAACATGGAGCAAAACCAGATGATTGATTTTATATTTATATATATATATATATATATATATATATATATATATACACACACACACATATATATATACATATATATATAATTTTTTTGTTTTCTGAGACAGGGAGGATGAGTTTTGTGGAAATGATCAGAGAATTCTTACGCTGGGCTAGACTGCGACACAGTGGCAGTACTGGGGGGACTGAGAGAAGTGGCTAATGAGCTGGGAGCCATGGGGGGGTGTTAAAGAGAGGGTGGGACAGAAGGAGTGAAAGTGAGAGGCCATTGGTCTTTATGGATGAGTGGTGTAACCCTGAGTGTGAGAGGGTGTGACTAGTTCATTTTTAAGTTAGCATTTTCCTAAGTCGTATTCCAGAAAACTGTGACTCAGAGAGGTTAAATGACTTCTTCAAGATCACACCGCTAGAAACTGTTTAAAAAAGAAAACGAACAACAGGATCTGCTCACTAACGCCAGTGCTGACGGGGAAGCTGAGCATAGAAATAAGCCAGCGGGGCGCTGGTGGGTAAGGCTGGGCCAGATCACTAAGGAACTGGACCATCAGAGTGAAGAGACTTGTCTTCCTCTGCAAGTAAGGATGAGGACTGTGCTTTGCAGACTGTCCTATGGCCAGTACCGTGATCAGCAGTGGGACTGTGGAAAGTGCCTGGCTGGATTGAAAGCTCAGGACTTTTTATTTAAAAAGTATAGTGTTGGCACTGTAGATACTGGGGATACAATTATAAGCAAACCAAACACAATTCTTGTCCACATGAGAGTTTTTGTTGTTGCTGCTGCTGCTGCTGTTGTTGTTTGAGACAGAGCCTCATTATGCAGCCATGGCTAGCCTGGAACTGTCTATGTATGTATGCTTGCTTCTGCCTGCTGAGCCTAAAGGCATGTGCCACCAGGCCCGGCCCCGTGGGAATGTAACTCATCAAATAAGCATGCAACCAAGTTTAGAACCTAAACCCCAAGAGCCAAGTACAGGAAAGTTGGTAACTTAAGAACTGTGATTTGCCCTACAGAGGGGATAAAACCTCCTTGTTGAGACCTAGCCATCTACTGACACTAGTTCTAGGCCGTACTTTGCTGAGGAACTCACTGTGAATTTAGGTAAAAAAGTCATTGCCTTTCTGAGCCTCAGTTTCCCCATACATAAAGATAGGAGCACCGTGTCATCTTAATTTTCCTTCTCTTCTGGCGGTCTGACCTTTCTCCACTGTCCACGGGTCTGTTTAGTACCCACGTTCTAAATGGCACCTGCATTCCAGGAGAGGCTTAGTTCTCAGTAGTCATGGCAACCGCCTGGGCGTTAGAAAGTAAAGTGATCACAGACAAGTGACGTAACTAATGTGCGTCCGACTTGCCAGGTTATAATATGGCCACCACAGAAACAACTGACCAAGTCTCCCCATTAGATAACTACAGCTGACCAGGCCCGAGGTCCGCTGCAGGTCACGAAAGATAAAAACAAACGAGCCACTACGGCCAACAACACTTCCGGACACTCCTACCCAGTCCTCTGCTCCTCCTGTCCCGCTGTTAGGTACCAGCTCACCGCCTGTGACTTCCGTTTGTTGACCGGAAGATTGACAGCCTGTCCGTCCAATCACAATCGGACCCGCCCCAAAATCCAACCCTGAGAGGCATTGGGTGCAGGAAACTCCGCCTACCACAATTGTGTGACGTCATAACCGCCATGGCCAGCTATCCAGACGGACAGGTGAGTTGTAGTGGCCCCTGCGTCAATATTTGGGCTTGTCTATAGATCCAGTACCGCTCTCCATCCTCGGCTCTTTCAACCCCACTTGATCCGCAGCCTTTTCACGCAGAGGTTCACTTCAACAAGACTCTGTGTGAGCGAGAAACAAGAGGGCCAGTCCGTCGCGCTCGTTTTACGTCACGGAGGACCACTCAAGGGGTTGTTTATATTGCGCAGAACGGCTTTGGGGGTTTTGCACTGAATTGATCCGGGCTGGACCGGACCAGGGTGTTTAACTCAGGTCTCCGTGGGGCGGAGTCCTCTGTGCTCACGAGGCGTTTAGAGCTCTTTTTCCCTTGGAGTCTTTCTGGGCGTAACTTGATAAAAACGAGTTTTCCGACTTACTCAGCACCGTCCTGCGACCGAATAATCTCGGGACAATCAGTGGTAGGAGGTGCCAGAAGTGAGATTACACCCCTCACAGTTGTCCAGCGTCCTTTCACATGTAGGAAAAGTGAAACCCAGAGAAGATACGGAGTTTATCTAAGTTACCAGGTAGTTAGGAGGCAGCAGAGCCAAGGTCAGAACCTGGGTTGTCTGCAACTGCTTCTTCCTTTCTTTCTAGCCTGCCTTGAACCAGCCGGGGACATCATTTCAGTGTGATTTATTTTGTTTCCAGAACTAGGTGACATAGAGGTGCCAAATGCAGTTTTGAGTTAAAAGTGGAGCCAGGTCTTTGCCGCATTAGTTTTAAGTCTTTTTTTTTTTTTTTCTGATCCAGTTTCCTGTCATAAAATGGACCAAGTAGTAAGAGTCCACCCCTCACAGAGTTATTAGGAAGAACGATGTGATTCCTGTAGGCATATGCTATGCTATACGGTAAAGTGTAACATCGCTTTGTAGGAGTTTTCAAAGCAGGCCCCTCACTTCGAAATAATTTGGAGAAAATAATCGCCCTGATCACAGAGTAGTTTAAGGGATTAGTCTAATGTAGGGAAAGTGGAAGGCAAAGTCAAATGGGTTATTACCAAGCTTTGATTGGCCATAGTCACAGACCAAAAGATATTTAAAGGCCTATGCAGTTAATATAGCATTTCTTAACATTTACTTTGTGTGTGTGTTGGGGGTTTGGGAAGAGGGAAGCTACACATGTGCACATGCACAGGAATTATTATTTTTTCTCTATCATGTGGGTCTTGGGGATCAACCTTCTTGGGCCTGGCAGCAAACCCCTTTACCCACTGAGTCATCTTGCTGGCCCCCACACAGCAGTTGGGCCCCTATTGTGCCCATATGAAGACCCTGTAAGCATGCAGGGCTTATTATTTTGACTTACAGCGGAGGAGCAAACCCAGAGAGGCTTAGAGGTCACACATAGCTGGTGAGGGTGAGGCCAGGGTTAGAGCTTTGAATTCCATTTATTGCATACTTGGCAGAAGTGAGTAGAGGCCAGTGTGGGCTCCAAGTAGGAAGAACTACCACAGCTGCGCCTCCCAGACTCCACCCCACTTGCTGGGTTTTGTGAGATGTTAATGGGTGCTCTTGGTAGAGGAGGATCCTGTGGTTAAGCAAGCTTGGGAACTGCTCTGTTAATACAGCGTGGTAATGCTCACTGTAAATCTCCCAGAAAGGGGCTGGAGAGATGGCTTAGCAGTTAAGAGCACCAGCTGCTCTTCCAAAGGTCCTGAGTTCAAATTCCAGCAACCACATGGTGGCTCACAACCATCCCTAACAAGATCTGACACCCTCTTCTGGAGTGTCTAAAAACAGCTACAGTGTACTTGCATATAATAAATAAATAAACAAATAAATAAATAAATATTTAAAAAAAAATCTCCCAGAAAGGCATAGAATGCGTCATAGTCCTAAAAACTTTCTTAACCAGGGACCACCCTACTCCATTTGTTTTGTATTACATCTGCTCATTGTTTTGTGACACGCTGGTGTTCCATGGGAGCTCAGGTTGGGACAGCATTCCCATAGTACATATTTTTAGTGGCTGGTTTGTATCAGAATTACCTGAGAGCTTGTTTAAAGGACAGATTTGGGCCCCATCTAAGACCTGCTCTAAGCGTAGATGGCACAGATCCCACCCCAAAATTGTGAGGGGGGGTGTGTATTTACCTGTGTGGGGGCAGTGAACATCTGTAAACCAAAAGTTGACAATTGAGTGGCTGCCTCAGTTGTTCCCCAACTTATTTTTTGAGGCCATCTCTCACTGAACAGGGAACTCACTGAGCCAGATTATCTAGCCTGTGAGGGATCCTCATTGCCTCTGCCTCCCCGGGCATACTTTGTCCTACCTGGCTGAGGATCCGTGCAAGTAGGTTGTCTTGCTTTCATGGCACACAGTATACCAGTGGATCGATCCTCCTAACCCCAGTAATCTACGTCTTAATACATTTTAGGAATGATTTGTGTACACTCTAAAAGCAGTGACCTGGGCTAGAATCCAGCTCTACCCACTTAAATGTTATATGCCCTTGGCTACATCATGTAAGGGCTCGGGGCTTTAATTCTCTTACCGCAGAAAGGGAGAAGTAGGGCCTGTGGAAAGGGTGCGAAAAGGGTGGAATGCAGCACAGCCTGTAGGGAGCTCTGCAGTTACGGGTGCATAGGGTGTGGTGTGGCGGTGACACTTCCTGCCATTGCTGTGATGGTTACTTTGCCAGGCTGCCTGGGCTTCTGTTGAGGGCAGAATACTGAAAGGGAAGCACTAGAAGGAAATGTCTGGGATAGAAGAAGAAATATCGCTTTTATCCCCACCTTAGAGTTGTCCGCCTCCTCATCCCAGGTGTTCTAAGAAAGGAAAACTGCTTGTTTGAAGTCATGCAATGGCGCAGGCAGTGCTGCCTCCCTTCCACCCACTGGATACTTCCGGAGGATTACAGCCCTTGGTGGGAGTCACAGTTCCTGTAATTTTCCATTACCTCCGGCCCAGGGTGCACAAGCGCTGCCTTGGTATTGAAGTAGCAAAAGTCGAGTGCCGTTTGATTCGCTGGGGGAGCCACCTTGATGGAACTCAGTGCTTAAGCGCTTGGTCTCTGGTTGGCACATCCCTACTCTGCCAACTTGCTTACAGAAATTGGTTGTGAAGACCTGAAGTTTGGTTTCCTGTTTTGTAGAATAGGGTCATAGCAGTGCCTACACCAGACTCAAGTGTGGCATGTAGTAAGCACTCCGCATGGGAGAGGAGCGCAGAGATGTAGACTGTAAGGGTTAAGTGGGAGTGGGTTTAAGGTGTTAGGATAGTCCAGGAGCATAGCCGAGGGGTGGGGCAGGAAGAACCACCAGGAGGTGTAAGCTGGGGGAATAAAAAAGTGATATTCCAGCTAAGGAAATACTGTCACAAAGACCGGGAAGCAAGCAAGAAAGTGCAGTCCATAGTACGTTTTTCTTAGTGGCTTGTTTGTATCAGAATTACCTGAGCACGTGTTTAGAGAATAAGAAAGTCCAATATTTGGGGGGCAGTTTTAAAATTAGTCTAGTTTTAATAATGAGGGGCCAGAGACAAGAAAATGAGACCAGAGATATAAGCAAGGGCCAAATCCCAAAGGGATTTGATGTCATTTTGAGGGGACTGATTTCCTCCTAAGAGTACTGAGGGAGGGGGGAGCTGGTGAAAGGGTTTGTCACATTTGTCCCTCAGAGCTGTAACTATGGGGCCTTGAAAGAAGAGATGGAAATAGGAGGGGGTGAGGCAAGGGGCAGTTTCAAAGCCATAGAAATCCTCTACACGAAAGAATGACGACCTGGTAACGCTGGTGTGACAGGCTGTTGGGAGGAATCGCTGAAGGAACAGATTTACTTTGGGTGACAGAGGAAGGAAGGCAAGGCCCCTGAGAGGTCTCGAAGGCTTTGATTTGGATGACTTGGAGGCAGGAGATGGGAGCAAAGACATATGGTGGGAGGGAAGGTCAGGAGGCTGCTGGGTATGTGGGACTGCAGCTCAGGTCAGGGGAGATGAAGCTGGAAAGAAAGATTTTGGAGTGTCAGCACAGAGATGGTAATTAAAGTCTTGGGACAGTTCTTGGCTCGTTGTTCATTGGTTGCATGTTTCTGTCCTTTAAATATTTTAGAAGGCTCTGCTGGTGATGCCAGACCATTCCTTCTGTCTTCTTGTGGCTGCTTAACCCCTTAGCTCAGGCTTCTTCCTCTCCCATCAGGCACTTGAAAGGTAGCTCTGAGCAGGCTTGCTTTGACAGTGCAGTCTCTTCTCTTCCTCACGAGGAGTCAGTATGGACCTGCTTTGATACCTCTGAGCCTCCCAAGGGCTTGGAGGTAAAAGGAGGAGACCTTGGAGGTAAAATAGTGCAGGAATTTCTGAATCAGGAGGGTCTGAGCGCTCTTGTCACCTGCAGGAGTGCAAATAGAGACTCTGTCAACTGTGAGGTTGAACTGAGCTATCTTGAGGTCTAGGTGCCACAGTAAAAAAAAAAGAGTGTGCACTTAGATTCTCTCCTGTGTCCAGTGGAAAGCCATGAGACCTAACGGGTGTTTGACACAGACATATGCTGGGCCCTCATGTGTGCAGGTGCTATTTTGAGTCCATGTCTCATTTCAGCTGCATGATTTACAATATACAAGACGGTGGGCCTCTTCATTTTCTCGTCTCTAAAGTGGGGATGTGCATTTAGCTTTCAGGATCAAGGAACCAGCAAAAGCTGATTAACTTAAAGCACCTTACAGAGCCTCAAAACCCTGAAAAATACCAAATATAGCTTATTTTGATCAGCTAGGACCTAGAGATAATTTTTCTGTGATGCTCCAGAAACCATGGTTACTGAACTCTTGCCTTCTGCCCTCCACCCCGGTTTGTTTATGGATCTGAAATGCTGCTAGAAAGTGTCTGCAAAGACCTGGGAGGGGAGCACGGAGTCAAAGACCTGCCTCTTGTTTCTGCTTCAGACCTTAACTTGCAATTCAGTGACCCTGGGACCAACCCAGAACCTTACACAAGCTTCCTCCCCAGCCTGTTGTGCCTTCGTTGATGGGATGGCTCTGCCTTGTTCATCATGTGCAAGCTGAACCCTGAGTCATTCTAAACACTTGGCTTTCTTCACCCCACCCGCCCCCATCTCTTGACTAATCCAATTAGTTGCCAAGTCATGTCTAGTCTATCTCTGAAATAGCTTCAGAATCCACCCGTTCTTCCCATCCCTGCGCCTGCTGTCTGGTTCATGCCCTGCCTGCCCAGCACCTGGGCCTTCCCCCAACCCCCACAGCTCATCCTCCAAACCCACATTGGCTAATTCTCCCAACAAGGCTCACAGCACATCCCTCCTCCTTAGGAAACCCTTCTGTGGTGCTCTGCTTTCTCCCGCATAACTCTGCAGAGCAGTGCTTCTCTGTATGTAAGCACTGTATATGGAGACTTACAGGTACCAGGCACTGTGCTGGGCCTGCTCAGATGAGGATGGTGGTGGATGAGGTTGTTGTTGTTGGTGATGATGGTGATGATGATGATGAAAGAAACTCTCTCTGCCTGCCCCTAGGGAACTTCCTGTTGGGGGAGGAGACATTGGACAGGCACAGATAACCCACCCACCAACTGAAAAGCAGCTGGAGTGGTGCTTGACCAGGGAGGGCATGACAGGCCTTCCTTTCTGGGTTCCCTGTGTGCTCTCGCCATTCCCTGACCACACCAGGCTCAGGCATAAGTCTGCTTTGTTGGTCTTCTTGTGGGTATAGTGTCCCTCTCTGCTTCTTTTGGTAGAGAATACCTCTGCATCTTTCAAAGACCGGCATGTCACTACTAGCTTTGACCAAAGCAATTTGGGGGGGAGAGGGATAGATAAATACATAAAAATAAATAAACAGTGTGCATGCTTATTTATTTATTTGGTTTGTGCTCTTCCAAACTTACTTAGGGGTGGGACATGGGACACTCTGGGCCTCCAGAGCCCCTAGCTAGTAGTGCACAGAGGTAGAGCAGGAGAGGAAACGTGGCTAGAAAAGCTGCTGGTCTCTTCCAGGGGACCTAGCTTCTTCACCCGGCTCCACACAGTCTATGTGTGACTTCTCTGAACTCAGGTTTCCTGGTTTCCTCTCCTCTAGAGGGGCACTGTCATTAATAGTCACTGCTTGTCAAGATCTTGTTCCATCAGGCTTCGTGTGACGAGCCTCATTTCATTCCTGTAGCAAACAGTATGAAGTAGGCACTGTTACCTCAGGCTCCTGAGGCTTAGTGAAGGTAAGTGAGCTCCAAGTGCGCTGATACGTTTTCCTGAAAATACCTCTTCATTCAAAGAGATGGAACTTTCTCCAGACCTAGCAGAGAAGTTAATGTGCCTTGAGATCAGTAAAGACCAGGTACTCAATCCGCTGTCTGTCATACTACGTACTCGGCGTGTGTAAGTTTAACCTGCCTGTAAGAGAACAGTGTAACCAACCTTCCCTGCCTTGATTCCTCATGACCCAAGCTAAGCGCAGAGCTTTACGTTTCAGTTATACACTCCCCTGCCCTGACCCAGGACAATGTGTCTGTGTTGTAGTTATTTGCTGGAGCAGCCAATGTCTCTGCAAGGTTGTAAGCACTGTTCTCGGGCAATGAAATAACTTCTTATAAAACCCTGCTAAAGATCTCTGTAAAAAGTGTTCCTTAAGAGCTGCGTGGTGGTGTGTGCCTTTAATCCCAGCACTTGGGAGGCAGAGGCAGGCAGATCTCTGAGTTTGAAGCCAGCCTGGTCTACAGAGAGAGTTCCATCCAAGTCAGCCAGGGCTGCACAGAGAAACCTTGTCTCAAAAACAAAACTAAACAAAACAAAGAAAAACGTCCTTCATTTCCTTCGTGGGCCATTTTTCTGTGCTGTTCAGTAAATAATGAGCAAAGACATTTGTTTGAGTCCAACAGAAGACACCAGGAGTGGTGAAGACACCACAGCCGGGCTTTTTTGTCCCCTCACTCCAACAGGAGTTGCTCCGTTTTTGTTCCTTATTACGTGAGGTGGTGGTGGTGGTGGTGGTGGTGGTGGTGGTTCTGTTGCTTGTTTTGAGGCAAGGTTTTTCTCCCTAGCCCTGGCTGTCCTGGAACTCTCTCTATAGACCAGACTGGCCTTGAACTCACAGAGATCCCATCTCCTGAGTGCTGGGATTGCAGGTGCATGTGGGCCCCCATACCTGACTCCCTACTGTGTTAGTGATGAAGTTTGTGTCCCCAGCGTGATTGATCTAAACTCACATGAGCATCCGAAGAGCCCTAGGAAAAAGAGATTTTTAATTTTGGACATCTTGGTCCCCCAAACAGACAAGGAACAAATGGAATCTCCCCAAAACTCCTTCCTTGTCTACCTGCAGGGTAGAGAAACCCTGAGGACAAGGGAAATAGGATGCCTCAGATTGGCTAGACTGGGAAGCCCCAGGAGCAGGGGCACATACCCACCCACTCTCATTCTTTTTCTCTCAACGCCCAGTGTGGCTCCACTTGTCAGTTAGTCACAAGGAGCCAGCGGGCGCTCCCAAAAGACTGTTGCCTCTGTCTCTTCTCTTTGGCTCTCAGACTGCTCTTACAGTGGGGAATTCTGTCTCCTGAAGCTCACAGGCATACAGAGCAATTGAAAACTGTACTTAAAGGAATTGGAGCTAAAATGTCTTTAAGACAGATTTATAAACTATAAGCTATATTGTCTCTGGTACCCTAACCATAGGACACTCGTATGATTCAAGAGTCTTGGGGAATAATTGGTGACCAATTACATTGCTCTGTACAACCAGCTCAACTGAAACATTTGGTCCTTTGGAACAAGGTTGGGTTCGCCATACAGCTTTCCAAAAGAAAAAGACATGTCCCGGAATGTCTCCTATTGAATCTTTTCCATCTCCACTGCCTCTGCCAACTGGTAACAATAAATTATCCACACCCTTGAAGTGGCCTTCAGGAAGCCTCTAAGGCAGGAGAACAGGTGCCTGCATTTCCAGTCTGGAGTAGGGCCAAGCCCTGCCCATGAGGTGTTATTGCAAATACATATAACTGATACCTTCTGACTGGCAAGTCCTTATAAAAACAATTTTTACCACTGGTCAGTAATGGCTGCGGGAATGACTGAGCAAAACCTGTCCATTGCTGCTTACAACCCAGGGTAGTACGCGCGAGTGCGCGCACACACACACACACACACTGCTACTTATGATCAGTTAATCAGACAAGGAAAGGTTGGACCCCAGGCTCAGCAGCTTTCGAGCCCTGGGCTACTACAATGGCTACAAAGTTCAAAAGTCTACAGAGCCCTTTATAGACCATGTTGGTCACCCACACAGTGAGCTATGGAAAACCAAACAGATAATAAAGATGTTACTGTCATCTTACCTTTCAATTAGCTCACAAAAATGCAAATTCTTACTGCAAAACAAACAAAAGTTCCCTTTCTGGCAGTGGTCCTGTAGCTTTTTCATCCCAGCACTCAGTAGGCAGAGGCAGGCTGATCTCTGTGAGTTTGAGGCCAGCCTGGTCTAGAGAGCTGGTTCTAGGACAGCCAAGGCTACATAAAGAAACTGTCTCAAAAAAAATAAAACAACAAAAAAAAGAACCCCTCTTCTTCATTGTGTACTTGCCAGTCTTTTTTATGGTATACTGATAGAATAAAAGCCCACAAAAGCCTTGGCACAGAGGGGCTGCCGGCTGAGACACTGCAGCAGCCTTTTAGCCCTCTAGGTTTCAAATGTGGAAAAAGAGGTCATTTCCAAAAACAGTGTAAACAAACTTACTGATAACACCAGTGTGGTAAACCTCTCCCTAAAATAGACCCTGATGGGGAAATGGTTGCACTGGGCCAGTCAGTGTCCATCTAGAGGTGATAGTGAAGGCAATCCAGTTTGGGGGACACAAGACTTGAGTGCCAAGGGTGGCTGGATGATACAAGCAGACCCTCTTTGATTCCCAGCCTGTGGTGCCAGTGCCCTCCCCCTGTGCTGCCTCTGTGAGAACAGAGTCTGGAAGCAGTTTCCACACCTTGTGGTGTCTCTGCCACACTCCACCCAGCTCCGTCCCAAACCTAAAACATTAAGAGGTTTAATTACCAAAAGTAATTCTAGATTAGATTTATCTATAGTTAAAGATATAAAATTAGATGTAGTGGGAGAGGTAAAGAGGCACCCACAGATGTGTGAGAATCCCTTCCAGCGAATGTTTGACCTGTCTTTAGATAAATCAGACTGGACTCTAAAAGGAGTTTGGCTTGCCTAGAGCTCTTTCACAAGTCAGATTACAGTTTATTCCCAGCTGCTCCAAGAAATTCCAAATTAACAAAATTGATTGTTATTCTCTACACAACCCCCAGACCCTTGATAATGGTTGCTAAGCCAAGAACCTGATTCCTCAGGGCACCATGGACTCAGTTGGTGTTTGTATGACTGAGTCCCCATGAAGGGCACTAGAGACACAACAGATGGCATTTCTATTATTGCTAAATAATCCTGGCCTTCCAATTGGCACATTCAGTCCCCAGTTTTAGACTTTCAGTGAGTTAAAGACAAAAGTAATAGTTTTCTAAAATCAAGCTGCCATTTTTCATCCCGTTATGTTACCCTTACCTTTCTTCCCTGGGTTGGACACCCCCTTGTCTCAATGGGGTAGTGACAGTTCGGTATCTAAATGTCCTTTGCCCTTGGGGCCATGAGAAATATCTACCCAAACTTTCTTGGATAGAAGTTCCCCCAATTGGCAAAATTAATGGTCAATGAATGGGAACAAACTTAGACAGCTACATCAGCTAATCCAGGAACAACTTCAGACAGACCATATGGAAGTATTATTTAGTGCATGGAATAATCCTGTTTTCTATACTTCCCAAAAGTCTGTTAAATGGAGGCTTTCACATGATCTCTGTGCTGCTAATTCTTGTCTTTATTCCTTGGTGTCACCCCCACTGGAGTTCACTCAGAACTACCATGTTATAGTTACTGATTTAAAATGCTGCTTTTTTTTTTTTTTTTTACTGTTCATGCTGATGATATGAAAATTTTCAGTGCCTACTGTCTGTCATAAGCAAGCACCTATCTATCTCACTCCCAATGAAAAGTACCTTGCCAGCCTCCAGTAGGAGGTATACAATACCTACCATGAATTCACCTTACTGAACAAAACTGGCCTGATGCTTACATATTTCATTATATGGATGATATCCTATTATGCAAAGTCTGGCATGGCTGCAGAAGGGACAATGTGACATGGTTCCTGACCCTGGAGCAGAGCCAACTAGACTTGGGTCTTCTCAAGTTGCTGTAGGAGCAAGGCTTCTTTGCATGACGATGTACACACTTTGCTTCATGTTCCTCCTTTGGGGAATGTTCTCCAGGCCAAGGTTAATGACTCCGCGACAGTCTGAAGCAGCATGATTCTGGGATGTTCCTCAGCTAAATGAATGCTGTGACCTTCAGGATAGTCCTTAAGGCTGTGGGGAAGAACTCTGAAAACATGAGTTCAAGAATATATAAATTAGTGTAAGAACTGTTCTTTACAGGATTTTTTCAATTGTGCAGAATATAAGGATTCAGTGTGAATTGTATGAGGGGCTTCATGGACCTGAAACAGAGAACAGAGGCAGCTGCACTAGAGTCAGTCAGGAAGATGTTAAGGAAGGAGATGTGATTTGGTCAATAGAGGAAAAAAACCTGTGTAATGAGAGAGAAAGGAATAGTTAAAAACAAGGCTCAGATAGATGGTTATATGCTATCAGTGGTAAGATGGTGGTTTTCTCCACAGAAGCCATCAACAACTAAATTTGATCCAGATAGTCTTCTAAGAATTATAAAAAGGAGTCTTAATGTTGCTTGTATCAGCACAAACAACTCACTAAACTAAATAAAAAGTTTATGGTTCAAGTAATAAAAGTGAAGTGAAATGTAGCTGATCCTGTGTTCAAGGAGATAAAGAGATTTAGGAAGTGGTGATCTCAGGGCAAGATCTCACCGAGCTAAGCTTATTGTCTGTGTTTGCTGTTGAATAAGAAATGCTTTGGGCTTTTATTCTGGAATGAACTACAGTCCAGAAACAGAGAGCACACTTGTGGTCCAGATCTTGAAGCTGGAAAACACAGGCTTTTGGTCTGGATCTTAAGGAACAGTGGCCATGAAAGCTTACGCCCAGGCATGGTGCTACACACCTTTAATCCAGGAGACAAAGGCAAGCAGATTCGGGAGTTCAAGGCCAGCCTGGGACAGAGCAGGCTTTAGGTAAAGAAAAGTTTAGGTCCAGGCGTGGTAGTACACGCCCAGCATTCAGGAGACAGAGCCATCCAGATCTCTAAGTTCAAGGTCTGTCTACAGGGCACATTCTAAATCGGCCAAGTTTAGAGACAGTGCAGCTAACTCTCTCACATAAAAACAGTCGCTATGTCTAGACTTGGCAACCATAAACATTGTGTCCAGTGAACCACATAGGACTTGCTGTGTGTAAAAAATATGTACTTGCTGTCTTTTTCTAAGTGTCAAGGGACTAAGGTCATAAAATGCTGATTAGTGGGAGAATCAAAAGAGAACCTGGGACCCGGTAGTGGTGGCGCACGCCTTTAATCCCAGTACTTGGGAGGCAGAAACTGGCGGATTTCTGAGTTCAAGGCCACCCTGGTCTTCACAGTGAGTTCCAAGACAGCCAAGGCTATACAGAGAAACCCTTTCTCGAAAACAGAGAGAGAGAGAGAGAGAAACGAAGAGAGAGAGAGAGAAACGAACCTGGGATAAAAGATAGAACTGATATGCAATTCCTAAGGAAATAGCTTATACAAATAAAAAGACAGGGCTTTGGTCTGCATGAGAGTGGAGAACACTGAGCTGTCAGCCTGCACCCAGCCTTGACTCCAAGCCGTTCTTCTGCCACTCCCTCAGGTCCCTCTCCCAAGTCCAGGCTGGTCCTTGGCACCACTAGTCTACCCAATAGAGATATAAAGATACAAATCTGTTTTTAAAGAATTTACAAACATCAATAGAAACCTTTGTTCATTTACAGTTTGCCCAGCTGAGTTCCGCTAGATGTTCCATGCTAGTTACAGCTAGTGGTTTGAGTCCTGGAACAAAGACAGCTTTCCCGAAGATGCTTAGATTTACCCTTCTCTGTCTATCTATCCTTCAACACTCCTTTTTCCCTTCAGTCATAAAATGTTTTTAGCTATTTTTGGATGATTGTTTCTTTCCAATAAACCTAACTTGTGTTCCCCCAAACCAACAGATAGACTCTTCTTTAAAAAATAAATTATTTATTTATATTTTATGTGCATTGGCATTTTGTCTGTGTGAGGGTGTCAGATCTTAGAATTATAGACAATTGTGAGCTGCCATGTGGGTACTTGGAATTGAACCCATGACCTCTGGAAGAGGCAAGCAGTCAGTGCTCTTAACCACTGAGCCATCTCTTCAGCAGTGACTTTTTTGGTTTTTCAAGACAGAGTTTCTCTGTGTAGCTATGGCTGTCCTGGAACTCACTTTGTAGACCAGGCTGGCCTCGAACTCAGAAATCCTCCTGCCTCTGCCTCCCGAGTGCTGAGATTAAAGGCGTGCGCCACCACGCCGGCTTCCAGCAGTGACTCTTAACAGCACAGACCTAGAGCTATGTCTCACTGGACAAGCCCTTGATACTTTTTATCTTTCTGTATCTCAAAATAATTTCAATTTCTTTCACAAGCCTCAGAAGAAATTATTTGGGGGGGGGGTAGGGTTGGGAGGGACAAAACTCCTTTCATTCCATCCTCTAAGGACTCTGTAGAACTCCATTACTTCCGTGTGTACTTTGTCCAAAAAGTACACAACCTGTTTCTAATACACTGACTGTTCTTCATTAGGGCCTCACAAAAGGCAGAGGGAGAGAGTGGAAGATACATACTTTGGGTTGTATCTTGTTTAACTGCTCCAAGAGGAAGTCATTCCATTCTCCTTCCTTAATGCAGTAGTGACATGAGTCAATGGGGGACAAACCTGAACTGTGGTGTTTGGTCATTGTCCCTACTGCCCTGTGGATAGGCTCTCCGTCTGCCTCAGAGCATGAGGATAGGGAATTCATGCATCGTCAGCGAGTGAAGGCAAGGAGGGGCTGCTGTGCAGGGTCCACGCTATGAGTACATCACTGGTGGCTGATGAGGGCCAGGGCTGTGGGCTGTGAGTTCTGCGGGTAGAGGTGGAAGTCCTGAAGGCTGAGCACTCTGCTTGATTCATTCATCTGTTCAGATAAGTACTACTGAGCATCCATTGTATACTGAAAGCTAGTGATAAAGCCACAAGCCAGGCGTGATCCCAGTCCCTGCAGGAAAGAGGAGTCAGGAGGACAAAATTCCAACCTAGACTCGGTACGACCATGGCATGACTTTGAGTAACTAGTTGCTTCCCTGGAAGCCTCAAGGCCACTTAACCAAAGAGCTGAAAGTCCAACCTCACCTGTAGAGTCAGTTATAAGGATGGCAGTGTGGGTGCTGTGTAGCTGTAAAGTGCTATGCTGTGGTTTCGCTCATCATCCTGCTTGTGTCTGTTCTTCCTGCAGAGTTGCCCAGGAGCTGCAGGACAGGTGCCTGGAGCACCCCCGGGGGGCTATTATCCTGGTCCTCCCCATGGTGGGGGCCAGTATGGCAGTGGCCTGCCCCCAGGTGGTGGTTATGGAGCTCCTGCCCCTGGAGGACCCTATGGATACCCCAGTGCTGGAGGAATCCCCTCTGGAACTCCAAGTGGACCGTATGGCGGTGTACCTCCAGGGGGTCCCTACGGTCAGCTACCTCCAGGGGGTCCCTACGGTACCCAGCCTGGACATTATGGACAGGGTAAGTAGAATCTCCAGTTCCAGAACCCAAGCCTAGAACCTCAGCCCTGGCCTATGCTGTCCACATCCCACCCTTCTCCTTCTTGTAGATGCGCAGGTATCCTGGTCTCTGACACCATAGCCCCTCCCTTCCTGCGCTGTCTCTGCTGACAGAATGAGAAGTTCATCAGTTAGCTTTGTTGGGCTCTCATCTCTAAAGTCCTCTTGGCTTTCAACAAGCATTTTTATTGCTTGCTCACTTTCCCTTGTGTGTCAGCAGCTGAGTTCCTGCCTCAAGTGTCTTCATTCTGGGTGCTGAAGGAGCATTCCATTCTGGGGACATGTTGTCCTTAGGGTAGAGGAAAAGAGTAAGAAGCTAGAAGGGCTGGGTGGTACCTCATAAAGCTCTTCTCAGAAGGACTGATGTCTCATCCACTCGTGTACTTCTCCCTGAAGCGCATCCCACTGTCAAGGCTGACCCCAGGAGGAGATGGTGCACCTCTCATAGGGAGAGTCTTAGGCAGTGGGCGGGGCCGGACAGTGCCTCTGGGAAGGGAGCTCAGCAGATGCCTGGCCACAGCAATGTAGTTTACAAGAGAAGAAACTCCATCACTGAGCAGGGGACTGACCTCAAGGAAAGATGGTGTCATTACCGAAAGCTTGGCTTTAAAGGTCAGACACTTGCTGACCTGACCAGACTGCCTCTTTACACCTCAGTGCCTTCCTCTGTAAAATAGGAACAGTGCCACAACCTCACAGGCTGTAGGGACAGTGCCACAACCTCACAGGCCTTATTAAATGTGAAGCTGCAACTAATAGACAGGGTCTAATAGACAGGTAGCATTCTATGAGAGGACTTGTTATATGGCTGAGCAGTGTTGGCATTTACTGTGATAGGAGCTGCGGCAAACCAGAGGGTGGAAGAGAAGGGAAGGAAGATGCAGGCTGAGGGGAGGTGTGCACAAGACAAGGAGGACAGAGATTGAAGAGCAGAGGGTGGGGGGAAGTGCATTCCTGTCCTTGCTTTCCCGGGACTCACTTTCGTGAGCTCCTTCCCAGACTGGCTATTCTCAGGAGGCTGAGCACCAGCTAGCTGGCCTGGAACCGCCTGGGCCCGTGAGAAGGGGCTCCAGGGAACGTTGTGCTTAGGAAGCAAGCTGCAGCTGAGTGGATGTACGCAGGCAGGTAGCCCCGGGGGAGATGCCCAAACCTCTGGGGTTCTGAGCACTGCCAGCCAGTGGCATTTATCTTCTCAGAGCCAAGCTCTAGCAGTTAGCTTTCAGCTCAGCAGCTCTGCACTGGATTTCTATATCCTACAAAATATTGTGTGTGAGCTCATAGAGTTCTAAAGGAAGAGGAGCCCTGAGTCCGAGGCCTGTCCCCCCAGAGCCCAGGAGTAGCAGGGAGGAAAGGCAGGACATGGGTCACGTGGGTCACATGCTCAGCCTCCCTCTTTGCTGCTTCCTCTCTGTGCCTGCATTGCCCCTCTCCACTGATGCTCCTGATGTGTGCATCACTTGCCTTAGGGTCCTTGGAAGTTCCACCTCCAAGGTGAGGACCACTACTGTGAAGGACAGAGCTGACCATCAGAGATGCTCCTCCGCCTGCTGCAAGATCCCAAAGGGCCTTTCCGGCTTACCCACTGCCGTCAGCCCTCACCTTCCATCCAGCAGATTTCGGAATGCTCTACACACAGCCTGAGCCGTTGCCCCCTTCCCCTCCTCCACAGCTCCTCAGCCCTTCAAACACAGCTGAAATACCCTCCTCCTCCCGGCCCCCATTCCAGCCTGGGCTGTGGACTTTGTTTTGTCTCATGTAATTCATTCCTGCTGCCCTTGGACATGGTTCATGTTATAAATATGAAAGTTGGCATTCAAAGAGATTACTTACTTAACCTGAATTACACAACTAGTAGTCAGGACTTGAACCAACCTACAGCCAAGCTCTTCTGGATGAAATTAGCTGCCAGTGGGGGTGGCTGTCCTTCCCCAGTGACCTGCTTGTTCCAGTTTGGTTTCTTTTGTGATGAACACCATGACCAAAGGCAGCTTAGAGGAAGGAGGGGTTTATTTAGTCCATCATTGACAGGAACCAAGGCAGGAAGCCTAAAGCAGACACTAAGGAGGAGAGCAGCTACTGCCAGACCTTTTGCCCGCCCCATGCTCAGCCTTTCTGTTCAGCACAGGCCCACCCACCCAGGGATGGCACTGCCTATAGCGGGCTTCTATGTCAACTAGCAGTAAGACAGTGTCCCACAGGCAATCTCTTGCCCAAAAACCAGGATCATAAAATGGGCCCAGGACTTCAAGAAACCTGCCGCCCATGGGATTCCAGAAAGTGAGCCCTGGTTTCAGAAAGGCAGGCTGACTTTTCTCCCACCCCGCACTTTCAAAGAAGTTTATCCAGAAAAGAGTTTCTGGACCTGGCTTCACGAGACTCTCCACGGCAAAGCTGATTCTCAGACCCTGTATGGCGGGCACATTTTCCTGGGCCCTCAGATGCTAAGTTGCAGCGTTTGGAGGCACCAGCCTCGCAGGCCACTAAAGTCTGCTCTCGCCACTTGTGGTCACACTAAGTGTCCTTTGTTGTCCTCCACTGATGTGTTTCTTAGCTATGGTCTGGGCAGTCCTCAGTTGAGCCCCTCCTCTACTCAGGTGCCCCAAGTCGACAGCAAGCACTAACCAGTGCACTGTTGTTTTAAGTGGGCGAGCCTGCAGGGCAACTTTTCCTTCTGGTCTCTCCTGGGTCTGCCCTCCACACTGCACATGTCCGTTTCCAATATGAAATGTGAAGAAACCCCTTGTGTGGCCTGCCAACCCTGCTTCACTAAGACAGCCTGACTCTGCTTTTCTTTGTCCTTTAGGCCATTTACAGAGATTTCTTGCTTTATTGGGGGTGGAGTATAAATCGAGTAGAGAAGCTATTGGGATAATACACAAAGTGTTGCAGGCCTCCCTCAGAAGGGCATGGAGGACGGATCGTGAGGCCTTGTGGGTGGGCATCTGAGGTTGCTTTCTGTTGCTGTGGTAAAACTGATTAGGGGGGAAGAGGTTTACTTGAGCTTATAGGCTGCAGTCCATCATTGAGAGAAGTCAGGGCGAGAACTAGGAAGCGGGACCCATGGAAAACAGTTTGCCGGCTCCTTTGCAGGCATACACTTTCTGAATGGCCTTGAATAGCCCAGGACACCTACCCAGGGAATGGTGCCACCCACAGAGTGGGCCTCCTACATCAGTTAACAATCATGACATGCCAGTCTTCCTGGCGCGTCAACCCTTCAGTTGAGCTCCTTTCTCAGTGACTCCAGGCTGTGTCAGGTTGGCGATTAACGCTAACTAGAACATAAGGGGGAACGTGTGACCAGAGGAAGTTCTCAGAGTGGCTCAGCAGCATTGCTTTCCTGGGTCTGACTGCCATGGTTCATGTCCCTTTCTCCAGGTGGTGTCCCCCCGAATGTGGATCCTGAGGCCTACTCCTGGTTCCAGTCAGTGGATGCCGATCACAGTGGCTATATCTCCCTCAAGGAGCTGAAGCAGGCCCTAGTCAACTCCAACTGGTCCTCATTCAATGACGAGACGTGCCTCATGATGATAAGTGAGTTCCACACACAGTTCCTCCAGCGTGCAGGCTTGAGTGGGGTCAACACTGCCTGACAGTTGGCAGAAGTGCGCAAGTACTCAGTCTGAAGAGACCTCTAGCTAAGGAGGATGCGGCTTCAAGATACACTCTCCTTAACTTGGACCATCGTCAAGTTCTAGGTTGCTAAGTTACAGGCTGGTCCAGTTTCCCATTGTGCAGGCAGACACTCCCTCTCCTGGTAAGAGACTATAGGCAAGGGTCAGCATGGACCCAAGCCTTGGAGCTAAGCCACCAGCCCTGCAGAATCTGGATGGGACAGGGATGAGTGGCCAGGGGGAGGGCTGGCACTGCAGTTGGTCCCGTGACTCAGGCTCAGGGCTTTGCTTCAGCCTGGGAGAAGGGCTGCCTCAGTGGTCCCTTGACCCTCAGTCTTGAAGCCTTCCTCCTTCCCCTCCTTCCATTCAGATATGTTTGACAAGACCAAGTCTGGCCGCATTGATGTCGCCGGCTTCTCAGCCTTATGGAAGTTCCTCCAGCAGTGGAGGAACCTCTTTCAGCAGTATGACCGGGACCGCTCGGGCTCCATTAGCTCCACAGAGCTGCAGCAAGGTAAGGGCCCTGTGGGCACTAGCTAGACTCCTTTTCATTTCTTAAAACATCTTGAAGATTTCCCTGTCGGTGCCCCTGCCTGCTTTACCACCCAGTCCACTGTTCTGAACCTGGATGGGGCCTTGAGCCAAGCTCCGGGGTCAGACAACACTGGTCTAAATCAGTGCTGGCCTTCCTGGTGGCAGGACTCCAGACAGTGCTGAGTGGAACAGTCCCTCTGGCATCAGCAAGATGAGACCTTGGAGAGCAGTGCAGCTCTTTCTTGTCTCAGCATGCCGCACGGAAAGAGCTCACTTCTGCTGTCATGTGGCCAGAGGCTGTTTCTCTTCAACTCAGACCCAGAGCCTTCTGAGAGCTTCGGATGGGTGAGAGGACCTGGGGCCATAGTGCCACATCTGGTTCTAATCTGACTCTGGAGGTCAAGCCTGCAGCCTGGGCTAAGGCCAGTAGGTTACAAGGACAGATGGCTAATGTGGCTGTGAGCACCCAGTGAGGAGTTTGATCATCTTAGTGACTGGGAAAGGGCTGCCCAGAGAGTCCAGGTCCTTTGTCATTCAGTCATGCAGTCATTCAGACAAAAGTCTGTGGCTGGGGATGAGCACACCACGCCTGCCCCTGCTGGAAGGGCAGGGTGATCACACTGAACGCTACCTTGCCAGCTTCTTCCATGGATGTTGGAGAAATTATAGCAACAAGGAAATTAGCACTTACTGTCTGCCATGCCCCGGGTCCTGTGATACGCATTGCAGTGGTTCCTGAAATCCATTTTCCCAAGGGCTTGGTCCTGTTTGCCACTCCACAGATTGGTGAAGGATCCTCCTGCTCTCACTTTTACAGGGAGCAAAGCTGAAGCTCCCTTCCTTGCTCGGGCTCACAGTGCAGGCGCTTAGACGGCTTCTGGGCAGGCAAGGAATGTGAAAAGGCAGGCAGGAGGCATCTCAGTGGAGGCAGGAAGTGGCATGCAGACTGTGGCCTCATATGGGGATGTGACTTTTATTTAAAGCAGGACAGTGTGTGAGGCACTGTGCCAAGTGCCATCATGACTGCCTTTAGTCCTTGTCAGAGCACAGGTTAAGCATCATCCCTGCATGAATGGCAGTGAGGGGCAGTGAGGAAGCAGGGGACCGAGAACCGCTGAGGTGCTTGTGCCGAGCTGCTCCCTCACCAGGTGGTTAGTGGTACACGCTTCCTTCTCTAGCACTCCTGCAGCAGATGGTCACAGGTAGACCACTGGCTTCTCTGGCATCTCATGAGCCTTGATAGTGAAGAGATGGGAGGCAGGGCACACCCAAAGAAATCTCCTGTGCTCCTGATGTCTGACTGGCTCCCCAAGACTTCTCTGTCTCATGGTTCTGAGCTGATCCCTCAGGTCCCCTGATCTGCTGTGATCTAGTTCTCCCGTTCCTACGAAGTGCTCACATCAGGTCTCTTCCTGTGCCCTTCCCCTCCAGCGCTCTCCCAGATGGGCTACAACCTGAGCCCTCAGTTCACGCAGCTCCTAGTTTCCCGGTACTGCGCGCGCTCTGCTATTCCCGCCATGCAGCTTGACTGCTTCATCAAGGTGTGTACCCAGCTGCAGGTGTTGACTGAGGCTTTCCGGGAGAAGGATACCGCTGTACAGGGCAACATCCGGCTCAGCTTTGAGGACTTTGTCACCATGACGGCTTCAAGGATGCTATGACCCAGCCTCCCTAAAGGGAGTGGAGCACACCAGGGGATGTGGGCCCCTCCTTTCCTCCTCTCCTAGCAAAGAGTGTTTCCTAGCCTGAGCTAGGAAGGGCGGAGCTTGACTATCCTGGGCTGTGGAGTGGCCTTGCCTTGGAGTAGGGGCCCTAGAGTAGCAATGGAGTTAGTGTCTGGCCAGCTGTCCTGGCCTCTGGCTTTCCCCCTCTACTCCCTGATGCCAGTGCTAAGTGCTCATTGGCTGGCCTACCTGTCATCCCTCACCGAGACCAGCCCAGGTTCTGCACAGTGGAATCAGACTGAGCGTGAGGGAGATTTGCTGGGACCAGAGCCTGGGGTTCCTCAGCTCCTCAGTCCTTGTATGTTAACTTTAATTTTCCTGAGGCTTTGCCTGCACAAGAAGCTTGGACATTCTGCCATCTCGGCTGTATCTAATGAGGCTCATGACCTCCAAACTCGGACCCCTCACTGGACTGCCACATTCCACCCAGCTTCTCTCCCCAGGAACATTGTCACATCCTACTGCCAACATTGTAATTTGCTTGCCCCCCCCCCAATTTGGGGCCAAAAGTCCAGGAAACTGTAAGTGTCAATAAAAGAAAGACTCTGAAGTCCCATGTTTCCACCATGACTTCTTGACTGTGTGTCCGTGTCCATCCATCCATCCTTCCATCCTCCCATCCACTCCCTCACTATAGAAGCATCAGCTGCTTCCAAGCCATGCGAAAGAAGCTGTGTTAGGGGCCTTAGTGATCGTCTTGTGTGCCAAGATGAAGTCAGGGCCCTGACAGGTTCCTCTGTGACTAGGATCTGTCCAAAAAACTGCCTGTGTTTCTTAAAGTTTTAGGGCTGCCATTCTGGGCTGAAAGCAGCCACCCCAAGACCTCTCACAGTGTGGTCCTTTTATTATCTTAGGCCTGAGTTTTATCTCCCAGACAAACTCCATTTATGAAATCATAACTCTCCCCCTACTTTTATTAAGCACAGACACCAGTACCTGCCAGTTGCATTTCTAGATCAGCATGATACCCAGTCTGCACTGTGTCTGTAATGAGCTGACAGAATTTCAATCAAAAGCTGAAGACACCAGACATTCTAGTTTGCTAGGGGGGGCCTTATCACAGATAATGGTGTGATTATCCTCTGGCTTCAGGAGATGGAGATAAGAGCTCTGGGGCTCAGAGGCCTTCAGCAGGGCGGTCCTCCCTGCAGGGTGGGGGTGGAGAGTGGCTGCGACTGTTTTCCAGGTCACAGGCCAGTAGGCCTGTCAGGCTCAGCCATTTCAGCTCCTCTGGGCCGCTGTGACTCCATAGTCCCAGAATTAATAGTTCAGATCAGATCCTTGAGGCCAGCCCCCTCATTTCTGGAGGGAGCCCTTCTTCAGGCCTCCAAGGACTCCAGCCTCCACTTGCCAACCCCCAGTAACCAAAAGAAAACGGGGGTAGGGCGTTGTAGGTTGCCTGTTTTATCTTCAGCTAGCGCACACGTCTTACTGTTCTAACCTACAGCTTTGGAAACACCATCCACTGGCCCTAGTTCTCTCTCTCGGGCTGGCCAGAACAACTCCCTCCTTTCTGCATGCCATTCTCCTGGACACTTGGGCCTACTACCAAATCTCCCCAACCCCGCCCCAACTTCTCTCAGCCACCAGCTAGCCCCGGGCTTATCTGCCACTCCCCAGCCTGGGTTCTCTTGTCCACCAGCCAGCCCTGAGCTTGCCAGATGCCCATCCCTGAGCATCACTCCTTGGCATCTCAGCTACCTCCCTGAGTGTGCTTCATCTTGGTTTTATTATGTGGTGCCAAGGATGGAACCCAACACCTCATATGTTAGACAAATACTCTACCACCTAGTTACACCTCTAGCCCCCAAACCCATCTTTAAAGTGGTGTCAATCTTGAGAGCTCAGGACCTGTGGGATCCAGGCCTCATGCTTTGTCCCAAACACACTGCACCTCCAGACTTGCCTTATACCTTGATTTGGATCCCAAGACCAGTGGGGACACAGAATGGTCAGGACTGCTCATCCCTGCTGGCCAGCTATGGCTGCTGGGCCGATGAGTCTGTAAAGCAGAGGGGCTACTTAATACACACACCCGATCTGGACAAAAGGACATGCCCACAAGGGGCCATGATGTCTAGGTACTCCTGGGCTGGGACCAAGGCCCTGCCCTACTTCCTGCCGGGTGATCTGTCAGCTGGTGTGCTCACCCCAGTGGCCTCAGCCAGCTGCCCCCTGCTCCTCGAAGCAGAGTGGCACTCCAGAATGAGTCTACCTTCTCCTCTGGCAACAAGTATTGGGGCCTTTTGGGCAGCTTTGTAATCAGCTCAGCGGAAGCCAGGGCATGGCTGGCTAAGTCCATGGCGCTCTCTTTGTATTCTGTGAGTTCATAGAAAATAAACAGAGCCCTGATTTCCAAGAACATTACACAGAGTAAATCTGTCAACCCACTGCCTATCCACCTACCTCCTTACCTTCCGGTTCAGAGGCCATCGGACAGGGAATATAAAGTGTGTCAGAGATCAGAGTCCTGGCCACCAGAGGCTGGGCATGACCAGAGGTAGCATAGCCGGCAGTCAATTCATCTGGGGTGGGGGTGGGGTTTCACGATAACCCCATTCCAGAGCCTTCTCCTGCCATCCCCCGGCTGCCCCACCTCCCACTACTAACCTGAGCAGCACAGATTTTGTGCAATGACAAAGAAAGAGAACATTCAGTGCCAGGCTTTTAATTACAGCTGCTCCGGGCTGCTGGCCTCCATGCTGAACGAATGGCCACATGGAGAGTGTTTAAGCATTCCACAATGCCAACGAGCTCTAGCCTGTGCAGCGTGCAGTCCACACCTGGAGAGGGTGGACTGTGCTTCAGAGCTCACTGAGAAGGGCTGAACCCAAATTAGTTCACAGGGACACATTGGTGCAACAGGCCATGTGCAGTCCCGGCTTCCGGTGGCCTTCAGGCCAGGTGAATATGTCTGTGGGGACCTTTGGAGCAGACTCCAGCCTGGAAAGGCCTATAATTGAGTAGGAGAACAGGTCTTTGGGAGAAAAGCCAAGCTCTGATAGGGTGAAGTGACACTGTAGGGTAGAGCCATATGAGACAGGGACGACAGTAACCAAGCCCACAGCAGTAGACGGTTTACAACACTCTGCTTTCTTGAGCAGCTTAAGCCCCTATCCACCCAGCTTAGGGGACACAACCTCAGAGAGGGAATGACTCTGGCAGAAAGCCAGGACTGGCATCGCACAGCCTCTCACTGAACCGCAGCAGTTTTCCTGTGACTGCTGGGGTGGACCCCAGGCAAAGGACCAGGTCTCCCAGAGCCTGGGCCGGCCCCACTCAGGACAGCACGGTAGTGACGGTGGTCAGCACGACATGCTCAGAGACCTTGGAGACGGAGCAGCGGCTCTGCAAGGACAAGGACTTGTGTCTGGCGGAGGAGCCGGGACCCAGACCAGGCAGGCAGCAGGAGAAGGCAGCCTTAAACTGTTCCCGGAATTTGCCTTGGTTGGGAGACAAAAGACACAGCCATAAGGGGGAAAATGCAGCAGGAAGGGGGTTGACCTCAAGGAACACCCGCACAACTCTAGCTAGAGCTGCCTGGTGGAGCCCAGAGGGAGGGGTAGAGCTTAGAGGGAGAGCCCAGGGCTACCTCTGCCCTGCCAGCCAGAAAAGCTGAAAGGGCCCCAGCCGGTTCCTGGAGCAAAATGCAATTGTCTTGATTCCTTGACTGCATTCTGGCAAGGAGCCTGGCTCAGGTCATGGTGTCTGGCTCAGGGCCTCACCTGTGTGTCTCCATGACGGGTGTGTGTGTGTGTGTGTGTGTGTGTTTAGGGAGGGAGCTCAGAGTTCACACTGTTGCTGTCCCCCACCCCATCCCCAGCTCTGCCCCAATGGTGTGGAGATGAAAGCAGCAGGCCTTGCCGGGTGACAGTCACACTGCACCAGGGGCTGTGTCAGTCCCCCAGGCTCCGCTCCCATCCCCCACCCAGGAGCCTCCTCACACCTTGCCAGACTGTGTTTCCCATCACAGATTAGAGGTGCAGCAGACTGAGGTTTGCCTCAAGCCACCCAGCCAGAAGTTGAACCTGGGCATCTAGCCCCAAGCCCATCTCGCAAAGGCGAGGGTGGAGTAGAAGAGACTGCTCATGCGTTTATGCCAGGGGACAGAGGTTTTCTTGAAACCAAACCACCCCCAACTGTGTTGCCAGCCTGCTGTGATCTAGGATCCCACTCAGGGAAGAGCACACAGTAGTTGCTCAGCAAACACAACCTAGGCAAGGAATATATGCATCTAGGTGGCTGCCTGTTTCTTCCTCCTCAATAATAGTCCTCTCTTCTGTCTTGTCCTCTGAGCTGGGAAGCAGCCAGGCAGCCTGGTAGAGTACTTCTTGATTCCCAGTGACAGTTAACGCTAGTGATCTCTGACCCTTTCTCAAATGCCCCATTTTTGAAAGAATTGCGTCCACTCTTGGGCAGTCATCTTGACAGTTCCTCTGAAGCCCTGTCCCAAATCTGAGGTCCAATGAGTCAATTCTGCTAAGCCAAAGGTAGGAGACCCACTGAGATGGGCTAGGGGTAGGTAGGGTACAGGACAACACAGTGGGAATAGGGCTGAGGGGGTCTGGACTCCCAGAAGAGAGAAGAAGTTTGCTTTGTGGCCCATGGATCCAGGGGTAGTCAAGCCACTCTACCCTGTGTCTCTGCTGATGACTGCCCCTTGTCCCTTAGCGAGACTACACAATCTCCCCTCAGACAGGGTCTCCAGGGTCCTCTTCCCTCGGGTCTGGTTCCCTTTAGGAACAAAGATTGCTGTGTCTGGGCCAGCCAGAGAGGAATTAGTCGGAAGTCTCACTGAGCATGCTCCCTGGGTGGGCCCAGGCCCTGGCCTTCCTCATAGGCACTGGTGTGCAGGTATGCCACACTCCATCTTGGGTACATCTGCAGGTCAGAGCTCAGATCATGGCTCCTGGGAGGGGCCTTGTATGAGTGATAGGTTTCCGGAGAGAGCCTGGGAAGAGGTGCATCCTCCCCTCCAAGCCCACGATAGACCCAGGGACCATGGCCACCCCGGTCATCACGTCTTTAGTCCACTTACCACTGAGGAAGTTGTAGATGATAGGGTTGGCGGCACTGTTGGCGTACACCAGCCAATGGGAGAAGGTGAAGCAGGCGTAGACGGCTTCCCGGTCGCTGGCTTGGCGGAACATCCCGAACACTCTATTGCCCGGGAGAAGGATGGTGCGAAGCAGATCAGGTGGATACGTGGGAGGTTGGGGGGGGGGCCCAGAGCTCTAACTAGAAGATGTCCCCATTGCTCACTGCTGTCCCCTTGGGGCACTGTCTGAGATCTTGGCCGCTGGTTTTGGTACCCAGACATGGGTTATAACTAGAATGGGCCTTGGGACAGTGACCAACGATTTGCTCAGACTCCAGCTATCTGATCCCCCTGGGACCACTCCATCCACCTACCAGAAACAACACACCATGGACAGCATCCATTTTTTTCAGCTAAAGCAGCTGAGGCTTAGAGAATTGCGTGCCCAAGATCACACAAGACTGGACATGGCCAAACCCAGACTGACCCTGCCGGTCCTCCATGACCTTCCAGTGACAACTCATGGCTCCTCATCTGCTGCATCCTCGTGTCCTTCTGCCTAACCTGTGTCCTCCAGACCCCTGATGCTTGCTCCTGACTTTGAACTCACGATCCTCTTGCCTTGGCCTGCTAAGTGCTGAGCTTACAGGCATACATCTCCCAGCTTCTCAGAGAACAACAATAACAACAGCAGCAACAACAACTATGTATCCGAGACAAAACCAAACCCACCAGCCTCCCTTATGCTCTGTTCTCTTTTGGAATTTCATCTTTCTTCAGGACCCTCACAGCCTGATACTACACTGCTTTTTCTATTGCTTTGCCATCTTTCTCGCTGGAACACAGCCTCTATGAAGACAGGGCTCCTGTCCGTCATTTGTACCCAGTCATCCTAGAACTTCATAGCCAAGTGCACAGAGGAAGGATTTTCTAATTGCCCTTGGAGCCAAGCCAGATATTCCGGTGCACAGATAGAGGAGGTGGAAACAGGGCAGAGTAACTGCCTGCCCCAGGGTGGAGTTCCTCCCTACCCACAAGCTCCCCTTACCTCTTAAGGACATTGAGGACACTGATGGGCAGATAACAGAGTGCAAAAACCAGCAGGACCACCATCAGCATCTTAGCCGTCTTCCTCCGAGCTCGCATCTGCTTCACCTCAGCCAGGAAGGCTCGGGCCCGGGGCTGGGGCTCTGTACACAGGCCCTGGTGCTGAGCCTCCAGTTGTTCCGAGGGCCGCTTCCAGTTCCGCACCAAGGCTGATGTGGTACCAGGGATCTAGCCAACACACACACACAGAGGAAGGAAGGGTGGATGTCACTCCTTCAGAGAGTCATTCCCTATGGTTAGGGCCTAGTGAGCAAGTCAGGAACATACAAGGACACTGTCACACTGCGGGGTCTGAACACCCCTCTAACTGCTCCCCCATCCTCCTGAGATCTGCAGCTCCGTCTTTGGGACAGGATGAAAAGCTGAGTCATGAAGAGATGTCCATGTCACACTGTCGGGAGCCCTGGGAATCAGGAAGGGCTCGGGGAAGGCCTGACTCCAGCTCTCTGCCTAGGCAGATGCCTTGCAACCACCCCACAACCAAGAGGCATGGATCCAGGATGCAAGAAACTAGAGTTTAGAGACTGCTCATACATTCGTGAGCTGTGACTTCTCTAGTCCTTTGCTTCCTTAAGGTAGACCAGCCAGGAAAGGCTCTAACTGGGTATGCCTGCATCTCCCCACCCATCTCCCCACCCAGTGCCCTGCATGGCCTAGGCATGGGTTAGCACTGTGCAGAACGTACATGACATCCCAGAATGTCACTGAGACCTGTCAACCTCTGACACATGTTCTCTCACTGCCTAGATACTGGCCCAGGACTTACTGACACAGTACAAACGGCTCCTAGCACCCATATTTCTGTGAACACAACCTCAGCAACCCCACTAAGGCTCCATGTAATGAGGAGAAAGTCAGGCCTGGAACCAGTTGGCCTGGCTGGCCTTAGCAGTCACACTCAAGGGTGGGTAAGCGCGACTCACTGGGCAAGTGGTCCGAAACTGCAAGGGTTAACATTCTGATCCTAAGCTGAGCTCTGGAGCCTGGCTTGGGTTTTGACCTCTGATTTTCTGCTGGCTAGCTGAGTGCTTTCCAGGGGGACATTGTGTTGCTTCTCTGGGTCTGTTTTCTCACATTTTTAGGGGGGAAGGGAATAAGATATGGCGGTTAAAGCTGGCTTTATAATCCTAGCTACACAGGAGACTGAGGCAGGAGAATTGGATGTTCAGTCTAGTCAGGCCAACTTAGCAAGACCCTGTAACATTTTTAAAAAGGACAGAGGGAACCTGGATCAGGGAGAAAGGCTCTGTGCATATTCTTTAGTGCTGGAACACTTGTCTGGCTTATGCCAAAGCCCTGGAAGGTAATTGATTAATTAAAAGAGGCTGCAAGTCATTTTGGGGCCTCCAGCTCCCCACATCCCTGGGCCTGGCCTCGCTATATTCGCAGTGCAGATAATATGTTCCAATGTCAGGGACCATCTACTCCCTTAGAAAAACAGCTTCCCCCTTCCCAGCCCAGATAGCGACAGCAAATGAGCTTCACCTGGCGGCCCCAGAGCTTGCGGAAGATCTGAAAATAGGCCATTGCCATGAGGCCCAGTGGGGCCAGGTAGGTGACAATGAAGAAGCAGCTGTGATAGATCTTGGGGTAGAGTTCATCTGTAGGTCGCAAGACACAAGGGTCAAGTTCACCCTGGGGGTCCCCGTCTGCCTCAGCAATGCCACCCTGTCCCAACATGAACCAAAGCAAGACCTGGGGACAACTGAATTCACATAAGCACCATGGTTAGGGAGAGAGCCTAGAATTGCCCAGTCTAGCGGTGCCCCAGCCGGAGGGATCCCCAGCTGATGTTCACACTAGAGGAGATACCTACCCTGGGGGTACCCACCCTGAAAATCCCCTGCCCTGGGTGTATACACCTCCAGAGGTGCCCATTACCTGCCCAGTGCTCATCACAGACAGAGAAGAGCCGGGTGCGATTGGCTAGCTCAGGCAGCACACTGCTGCACTCCATGACAGCAGCCTGGGGCACCATGACAGCCAGCGACACAGCCCAGATGCCCAGGATGGAGCCACGGGCACGGCGAGCTGTGCTCTTGAACAACAGTGGGTGGCAGATGGCATACCAGCGGTCCAGGGCGATGAAGCTGAGAGTCAGCACTGCCACTGACACCGACACAGCCTGCCCCACAGGGACACAACATCAGAGGTGGGGTGGGGCAGGGGGAAACAGTTCACAGCCCAGAGCTACCAGTGCAGCAAATCGTGACTCCACCCCTTTGTGCTGTGTGAATTTGGGCAAGTCACTCACCCTCTCTGAGCCTCATCTGCAGAATGGGAATATAGCATCTATCTGGCAGGATGCTGGTGAGAATAAATGAAATCATGTATGGAAAATGTCCAGTTGGAGACCTGACACACACAATGAGACTGTGTGTCAAACACACCTCTCCCTATTTTTTTCTAAATAATTTTTTTTTTTTACGTACATTGATGTTTTGCTTGCATGTATGTCAGTGCGAGGGTGTTGGATCCCTTGGAACAGGAGTTACAGACAGTTGTGAGATGACATCTGGGTGCTAGGAATTGAACTAGGGGCCTCTGGAATAGCAGCCAGTGCTCTTAACCCCTGAGCCATCTCTCCTACCCCTCCTTTCTCTACTTTTAAAACCTATGATGTAGGTGTCATGGTACAGTGAAGACATGAGACACGTGATCTCCATCCACAGAGGGGACCAGTTGGGCAGAAAACCTTAAAGCAGTGTAAAGTCCATGAGGCATCACTGTCACCCCGGGAGGTCACCCCTATGCTGTTGGGAAAGCTCTCTTGGTCTGAGCGGCACAGATGAATCGGCTGGTAGTATAGGCAGGCATTGCCTCCAGGGTGCTCTGTTTCCCAGGATACAAGAAGAGGACCAAGGGCTACTGAGAGGCCGTGGTGGTCTCTGGCTAGTCCTCCTCCCATTCCACTGACATCATCTGGGTGTCCTGGTGTCCAGCATTGGGGAAGGAGACTAGAGAGAGAATTCTGTTTGTCTCTCTTGGTCCCTACTGGAGTCAGGGAGCAGACCTGTTAAGGGCAGGTCTGTCACTGTGGGCTTTTGTCTCCTCTCTGCATGTGCCTGTGGACCTGAAAGTAACTCTGTGTGTGTGTCTGTGTGTGTGTGTATGTGTCTCTGTGTGTGTCTCTGTGTGTGTGCGGTCAAGTTTGTCTATGTGTGTATGTGGGGCTGTGTCTGTGTTCCCAACTGTCCAGCCTGGTGGTTTGAATAGTCCCACAAGAGTCCTAAGCCAGTGTAACTTGACTGAAAGGCAAACATTAAGCTTACTGATAGCCACCAAGGTCATAGGTTTTGGACAGATGTGGTAGAGGGTGGTGAGGGCCATGGGAGAGCTAACCTGGAGATAGGGAATGACCTTGCACAAAGCCTGGCCGAAGAGCCACGATTCGGTGATGTCCACTAACAGGCTGGCAGGCAGGCAGATGGCAGTCACCAGCACATCTGCCAGGGACAGGTTGACAATGAAGTAGTTGGTGACTGTCCTCATGTGGTGGTTCCGCCACACAGCCAGGCAGACTGCAGAGAGCAGCAAGGTGAGGGGAAGCCAGTTAGCAGAGCCACACACATTCAGGCCCCATCCCGACCTCACCAGCAAGAATGGGTATGAAGGAAAGGCCCAGGATTCCCTCTAGTTCAGAAGAAAACAGACACCTACCCAGGGTATTGCCCACCAAGGCTATGAGGAACACAGCCACGTAGGCTGCAATGAGAACCCACTCGTACTGCTTCGGGTAGAGATAATCGCGCCACAGGTATCGGAGGAACTCGTCCTCATAGTCTGGAGGCAGATGGAAGGGTTCCCCACTGCTAGTGGGGACTCCAGGCTGGGCCCCAGGAGTGGCGGAGGGTTCCATGAGTTTAGGAGCCACTTCAGCTGAGGAGAGTCCTGGGCTCTGTGGAGAAAGAGAAACTCCCACAAGCCCTCAGCCCACTCCTTTCAAAGGACCTGGTCTTGCCCTCAGGTCTTTGGGGTCTTAGACCAAACTTCCTGAGGGAGAGGAGGTAGGGAGGAAAGGAAGGAGGGAAGAAAGGAGGGAAGGAAGGAAGGAAGGAAGGAAGGAAGGAAGGAAGGAAGGAAGGAAGGAAGGAAGGAAAGAAAGAAAGAAAGAAAGAAAGAAAGAAAGAAAGAAAGAAAGAAAGAAAGAAAGAAAGAAAGAAGAGGACATTAGGGACTTTGTCTACCTTCTGTCTCTTTATTCTTAGTCATGGGATGGGAATGGTGGAGCTAGGCACCTTTTACCTCCCTCCTTGAGACTCAGTTTCCCCACCCAGTGGTCCAACAGAGTATTAAAGTTACCTACCTTCCAGAGCCACGATGAAGAGTATTGAGCTCTAAGGTTTGGAAACTACTTCACCCAGAGCCTGGTACACCCAGAAGCTGGCCCTCCAGTCAGTATTCGGTATCATTATTAGCGAGCCCTGTTGTATGGATGGAGAGACGGGAAGCTGAGAGGTTGATTCTCTTGTTCAAGGTCACAAAGCCAATCCAGGACTGTCTGAGTCCTCCGGCCACCACAGATTTAGGAAGGAAACCCATCCCCAACGACAAATAATTCTTTCTTGATTCAGTCCTCAAGCCTTGATTAAGGGCTGGGGAAAGGGTTCAGGGAGATATTGAAGACCTAGGTCCCGCCCACTAGACTTGCCAGATCCTCCTCAGTGCGCGTACACGCGCGGGAACGCACAGACCCGCGAAGAGGAGTGCGGGTAAGCACCTTCCTAGGAGACTCGAAAGGATCCTCATGCCAAGAAACAAGCTTCTCAACACCCCCTTGCTAGGTCTCCTGGAGTCCCCGGGGCCGCGATGCCCCCCGACGGCCGCCAGGGGTCGCTGAGCCGGTGCGCAGGCCGCTCTCCATTCATAAATCCGGCCTGGCTCAGGCCGCTCCCTCCTCCCTTGCTCAGACCCCTTCTTCGCTTGGCTAGGTAGGAACGACCCCAGACTGGTGTTAAGAGGATGGACAGTCCTCTCGAGAGCCCTAGGGGAAGGGGCAGAGACATTGGCCTACGGATTTCCCAGCGGGACCTCCCTGCTCCTTAGGGGGTCTGGGAAGATTCCCAGAAGGGGCAGCAAGTGCGCTAAAGGGTACGCGGGAGCCTCCAGGAGGTGAGCGGAGTGGGTAGTGGCGCAGTCTTCCGGCACCCAGGTCCCCAGAGACTCCAGCCCCCTTCATCACCTGCCGATGCTCTTCTGGAATCCCCAAGTCAGTCCTGGGGGTCGCCCACGCCCCGCACCTGTTGGCTCCTGGCCCCGGGCATCCTCCGTTGCTGGAACCTGGACCTTGCTCACGGGACTTCGCCTTGGTGCGGAGCTGGAGACGCGGCGGGGTAGCCCCCTCCTGAGGCGGCGCTGTCCGTCCGCTCAGTGGCTGCGTGGTCCCGGCTCTGGTGCCCGCGGTAGCTTGGGAGGGCTAGGGAGGGCTGCGCGCCGCGGGGAGGGGAGCGGAGCGGAGCGGGAGGCTAGGAGGAGAGGGGAGGGAGCCCCGGCCTGTCTGCACTCGAGGTCACCCAGCTGGAGCCCCGCCTTGTACTTCACGCTTCCATCCACCTCCATTCACGCATCCACTGGCTCATTCACATCCTTCGCACACTTACGCTCCCGCCACCCCGCATTCAGCACGCACCTGGGATGGGCAGCGTCGGGGGGCCACAGAGCAGGGGTGGACCCCACCTCTACTTCCTGCCTCACCTGACCGATCGGGGTGGTGGCACAGGTGAGTGGCACAAGGGTAAGAGGATGCCGGTGCCGCCTCCAAGCAATCTCAGGACGCGCTGGAGCAGCCGGTGTCCAGAGATGTCAGAAAGCCCTGATCTTTCCCGTTCTCCCTGCCCCAAATCCTTCTTGTTCACATTTACTTTCCCCCTCCTAAAGCATGGACATGAGGTGGAGGCAGAAGGGAAACTGGAGGCGTTCATTAATTCAATATTTACCAATCTCTGTGGCAAGCAATGAGCCTGTAATACGGCCGCCATTTCCACAGGATACCCAATGCATGATCTCATTTAATCCCCACGTCAGCCTGGGGAGATGGTTATTATTGTCCCCATTTTACAGATAAGTCCTTGGGTACACACAGCTCAGGGCTTTGCCCAAGGTCAGAGGCAGTGCTGAGGTTCGAACCTGTGTTTCACGCTCAGATCTCCTAGAGCCCCTCTCTTCCCCCAGTCCTGCATAGGATGTAGGCTTGGGGAGTAAGGCATTTCCCTATGGTGTCCACAAAGATGGGTGAGACCTAGGGAGCTGAGAGTCACAACAGAGCAAAAGAGCTCACCCAGGACTTCCTAGAACAGCAACACCTGCTCTGAACCAGGAAGCAGGACCCAGTGGCCCTTGGGCTAACAGGGAGGTGTGTGTGTGTGGGGGGGGGGTCTTTAAGGCAGACAACAGCCGGTGCACATGATTGGGTCAGGTCTCCTGGGAATCCTAGGAGGTGGGTGGGGACTTTGTCCACCTCTCACCTCAAGACAGGGTCATCCAAGCAAGTGTCCTTTCTCTCACATCCCTTCCTTCCTGGGAGTGTAACCACCATCTTCCCTTTGCAGCCAGACCCTCTTCTAAGGCACTGAAGATGCAAACAGGGGGTCTGTGAGCAGATGACTAGGACATCACCCTTCTGGGTCTGGTGACCTCTACTCTGGAAGAGTGGGAGTGGCTGAACCCAAGGCAGAAACTCTGTCCTTGGGTAGCTGTGGCATCTGTATGCAAGAATATAGGCCATAGATCGCTAGGATTCTAAAACTGTCATGTCTGCTCTGAGTGCTGCCTGAGGCAGGGGATGGAGGAAGGACTCCGGAGAAGAGGGACTGTGGTGTGTGTGTGTGTGTGTGTGTGTGTGTGTGTGTGAGAGAGAGAGAGAGAGACAGAGACAGAGACAGAGACAGAGACAGAGACAGAGACACAGAGACACAGAGACACAGAGAGAGACAGAGACACAGAGACAGAGACAGACAGAGAGACAGCAGAGATACACACAGAGAGACACAGGGGGGTGATAAGGGAGAGGGAGAGGGTTTATATATTCACAGAAGGGTGGTTACTATAGGGTGGTTACTGTAATGTCTCTATAGAAACTGGCCATGGGTATTTGTGTGTCTCTGTACGAAAGCAGGCTTTTGGATGATGACTGGCTTCCCCCTGGGTAAGAAATGTCTTATGTGTCTTGATTTGTTCCTTTGTTTTGGTGTCTGTGTCTAAGGACTGTATGCACATGTGTGTATGTGCGTGTGTACGTGCGTGCGCTCGGTGTATTTCGGTGTGTCTCCCTGTGAGTTTGAGAATGTGCGTGTGGGCATGCCTTTGTGTCTACAGCTCTGCAAGTGTGTGAATGTGGAACTCGGGAGTCTGCTCCCATGGTGATGATTCATCCTTCTGCATTCTGTCCACACACCCCCCGCTTCCCCAAACACACAAACCAATCTGAAGCTGCGACCATTTGCCATGTAGGGGTCCCAGAGGAGGCTACAGCATGTGGGGGATGGGAGGCAGATCATGCAAGGACATTCAAGTAACAGCTGCTGCAGGCAATGTACTGTCAGGGATTGTGGAAGATACAGACAGATCCCTGCGTGGGCAGTGGGCAGTGGGCAGCCCAGGCTCTGCACCAACTCTACAGTTCAGAGCTGTGGATTCCAAGTCCCCCTAGGCACTCTAGCTTGGATAGAGCAAACAGCCTCCATTCTCCCAAGGCAGTGTACACAGGGGGAGGGGGAGTGCCTTTGTCCATGTGTGTGGATGGAGACTGGCTGCTATTCCTTTAAACCATGGAGAGATATAATGTCTTAGCATCTTAGGGCCAGTCCCAGCCCCACTGACCAGGAATCTCAGCTACCCACTTCTCCCGCTTTATTCCTGTGTACCCCAGAGATGGCTGCCCACTAAAATGAAAGTCATGAGGGACACCTGAAGGGGGCAGATCTCCGGTCCTCACCTATCTGACCCTGATCAGCAGGAGACTGTAGGAACCAGGACTGTCTGGTCCTGAGTTGGATACCCCAATTCAGCTACAGGTGCCTAGAGAAACGAGAAAGAGGGAGAGAGAGAGAGAGAGAGAGAGAGAGAGAGAGAGAGAGAGAGAGAGAGAGAGAGAGAGAGAGAGAGAGAAGCCTTGAATGTCTGCTTAGAGGACTCCTGAGCTGGGTGGGCCGTGGACGACTGGCAGGAGCTGCCGTTGTTTAGATCTTGGGCACCATGGAACTGGCTTCTGGGAGCTCCTGGCAAAGTGCCAGTGCCCAAGAGGGATCAAGGACTCCAGGTTTTCCATCTTTGGACTGGGCTCACAAGCCCTGGTGCCTCCTCTGCTCAGGGAAGGCCAGCCTGAAGCCTTGGCTTTGCTTGTGCTGTCTGTCAAACTGTGTCCACATGACTTTTTTTTTCCTGGAACCAGCCAGCCACAGCCTTGTTGATCTAATCCTGAGCCTCCAAGCCACAGGTCCCTGTCACATCCATCTTCAAGTGTCAGCCCAGGCACTGTCCTAAGGTGCTGCTTCTCCATTCCTCCCTCCAAATGCCAATGCCAATGCGACTTACAGTAACCTCTGTCTGCCTAGGACTGGAGCAACTGAACAGTAATTGTCTTTACAATTTGTGGATGCCTCAGGCCTGGCTGTGGTGAGCAGCTATGGCCAGGGGGCAGAGATGTTGTTTAGAAGGCTCTAAGTCAGGAAACAGAGGGTAGATTGGGCTCTACTGTGCTCTGGGAAGGGGGTTCCAAGGACAGGGACTAGGGAAGTCACTGAGGTAGCTGTGAGGTTTTTTTTTTTTTTTTTTTTTTTTTGTCTCTGAGTTCAATGGCAATGACTTCTAGGAAGTGTTAGCCAAATATTCATGACCCAGATAGCTCATGTCCTCAGCATTTACATAGGATGTCCTCGTCCCCTGGAGGAAGAGCTCCATGTATCAGACCTGAGGGGCTTAGAGGGATCAATATGCACTGAGAAAGGAGGGATGCTAGGTCTGGAATCAGGGCCCTCAGAGATTTAGACATCTTCTTCCACACAGGAGTGGGGCAGGAGAAGGGGCGTGGTCACCCAGCTACTCACTCAAGAAACCGTGGGGGCCATGCAACAGCAGAGCAGACCCTGCAGCTTAGGCTGGGGAGCCCCTTACATAGAGGTGGTTGGGAGGAGTCAAATGCATGGGGGTGGGGGCGTACTGTAAGGAGACAGACTCTGGTGGAATGAGTTTAGGATCCACAATATGAGTACAAGAAAACCTACCTGAATAGTTGGTCAAGAGTTGGTTGAAAGGAGGCCAGGGGCACAGGCTCTGGGGCCAGAAAGGCCTGGCTTAGCTGCCAGCTCAGTACTCCTGTGTTACTTCCATGTCCCTAGAACTCTGTAATCAGTTAGCTAATACCTCAGAGGGACTCTAATTTGACATCAAGCTCGCTGGTTCAGCAGTTGTGAGCACGTGCAAGGCTTTGTCTTATCCCTAACACCGGACAAAGGGATGTAGGGTTAAGGTGGTCAAATGGGAGGTCTGGAGTCTGGGGGTGTGGCTCAGAGGTGGAGTGCTTGCTTACCGCGCACAAGGCCCTAGGGGGTTGAAGTAGAAACCTAATGATTCTTTGGGAAGTCAGTTGGATGGTGTTTCACTAGGGCAAGCACGGGAAGGAACATTTAGCTGAAGCAGACACAGGTGAAAGACTAAGGCAGACTCCTGATGGAAGGTTTCACGGAAGCAGACAAGTGAAAGGATGTTCTGCTAAAACAAGGATGTGAAAGGACACGTGACAAAGGCTGCTTTGTTAACAACATTCATATATTGGCCCACCTTACATTGCGTAGTTGAGCTGCATTTGTCAGGACTCCATAAAGAGAACCACACCAAAAAAACCTCTGGCGTGTGCTGCAGTTTCTTGCCACTTCCACAGACTCAGGCTGATTGGCAGAGTGATGTCAGCGGAGACAGACGCATGTGTTAAGGCAAGACCCATGGAGGATATGTGATGTTTAGAGAGAGTATAAAAAGAACGGGTCAGACAGTGACGGAGGCTGGGCTAAACTTGCTTACAGAGCTAGCTGTGCAACACTTGTGGGTCTTGTGTCTTCTCTGATCTTCGATTCACTGAGAGAGGCATAGCTGAGAACTTCTGTTCCTCCTGGTCCCTCCTGCTGACTCAAGTCAAGGCTGAGGCCTGGTTGTCCCTGCTAAGTCGAGTTACCACTGTTGCTAACCTGACTCTGCAGAACTGGACTGCTGGTGTATCCCTGAAGTGTTTGCAAGTGGATCAAGCTGCTGCAGCTGACCTGTGAACTGAACTGACAATTTCCAGACAACACAGATGGGAGTTGCTCCAAAGAACCTTTCTAAACAGGTGTGCTCCCCCCACAACCCCCCACTGCCTCATCCATAGCCTTTCTTTCCCCTTACCTCTGGTGGGTGGTGGGCTACAGGAGAGATTAAAGAGTTTAAGACCCATCATTAAAAATAGGATTTGAAAATATTTAAAGTTACAGGGGTTCTACACCAATGCTTCAAAAACAAAAACAAAACCCATGTCTTGACTCTCCCTGGAAAAAGACAATGAGCCCCACAGTCTAGAAGATGTGCAGATGTGACTGTAATATAAAGCTTGAGGGGGGGGAGATTATGCTGAACACCCGGGTGGCTTCCAGGAAGGAATTAGGAGCCTCAGACAGGGTGGCTGTGAGAAAGGGGCCCCAGGCTGAGTGTGGGAAGTGCACCCCAAGGGCAGCCTATGAACCTGGAAAAGTGAGGGAGTCACTCCCCAGAGTCTGTCCTAGGAGTGCAGCCCTGCCTATCCCTTGGTCTTCCTCCTTGAGAATTCATTGGGATGTGAGCTCTCAGCACTGGAGATCAGCTCACATTGATGCTATAGTATGTGAGTGCGCGCACGCGCGCGCACACACACACACACACACACACACACACACACACACACTCTCATGCCACTGGTTAAAATCAAACACCAGTAGCTTTTCCCATAGGGAGGCTTGTGGGAGGACTTCCTGAGACCAGGCAGGCATGGAGAAGTGTCAGGACCAGGCATCAGCAAGGTGAGGACTGACATCCTTGGATACATGATCATTCAACATTAGGCTTCCATTTTAAAATCCCAGCAGTCATGGGGGAAGAATTCACCCCATCAGACAGGCTTCCGCTTAAGTTGTGGTTTGATATTGCAAATATTTTGAGCATATGTTAGTGCTTGGGGCTTGTGAGAGCCTCCCAAATTATTAAATGACACTACTATTAATATCTTAGGGTTTCTGTCGCTGTGATGAAACACTCTGACCAGAAAGGCTTGGAGAGGAAAGGGTTTCTATGGCTTACACCTCCCGTCTGGTCCTCTGAGGGAAGCCAAGACAGGAACTCAAACTGAGCAGGAACCTGGAGGCAGAAGCTGGTGCTAAGGCCATGGAGGAGTCCTGCTGTTTGCTGGCTTGTTCATCCTGCTTTTATTATAGAACCCAGGACCACCAGTCCGGGGGTGTCACCACCCACAGTGGCCTGGACTCTCCCTGCACTGATCCCTGCACTGATTAAGAAAATGCCTTACAGGCTTGTTTCCAGCCGTGTAGTCTGGAGGCATTTTCTTGGTTGAAGCTCCTTTCTCTCAGATGACTACAGCTTGTGTCAAGTTGACACAAAACTAGTCAGCGCAATTAGTGAACAATAGTCACTGTGAATGTGTATGGGTGTGGATATTCTGACACAAAAAACCCAGAAGGAACAAAAATCAAGAAATGGCTTGTTCCTCTGGGGTGATCTGGGTATGAGAGGTCAGAACACGTAGGGGGTGGGCAAGAGTCAGAACGATTGGACTGACTACGTATTTGAGAAAATCTTAAACAGGAGAGGAAAAAAAATCTAGAGACAAAAATCCTCCAGGAGCAACTTGGGCTAGGTCTTAAGGACTGGATAGGAATTCGCAGGTGGTTTTTTTGGGATGAGATGTTGTAATGGTTTGGATGAGAATGGCTCATATATTCAAATATTTGGTCCACAGGTGGTGGAACTGTTCAGGAAGGATTAGGAGGTGTGGCCTTGTAGGGGGAGCTGCATCACAGGGGTGGGGGTGGGGCCTTGAGGTTTTAAACATCAATGCTATTCATTCCTAGTATCTCCGACTTATGCTTATTGTCTCAAGATGTGAGTTCCCAGCTACAGTGCCATGCCTGTCAGTCTGCTAGCCTGTTGCCATGCTTCCTGCCCTGGTAGTCATGGACTCATCCTCTAAAATGTAAGCATTCAATAACCTTTTTCTCTTATAAGTTGTTTTGACCATGGTGTTTTGTCATGGCAATGGAGAAATAAATTAGACAGAAATGGTGGGCAAGAATGAGAAAGGAGGAGGGGAGGTGGTATAGCCTGGGACAGTGTGAGCAGAGGTGAGGAACAGGGCTAGTGTGAGAGCTACCAAAGCAGCATTTAGTTTGGCTCAGGTGTTCCCAAAAGGAACAAAATAGAGAGATGAATCAGGCTGTATCCCAGTATTCAGGAGGAAGAGGCAGGCAGATCTCTGTGAGTTCAAGGCCTCTCTGTTGTACACGGGGAGTTCCAGGCCAGCAAGGGGTACATAGAGGAACTTAAGAAAGGGAGAGAAAGAGACAGAGAGACAGAGACAGACAGAGAGACAGTAACACAGAGACACAGGGAAACAAAGGCACAGAGACGGAGGGAAACACAGAGAGACACACAGAGATACAGAGAAACACAGAGACATGGGCAGACAGAGACAGAGAGACAGAGACAGAGAGACAGAGAGATACAGAGTCATAGGGAGAGAGACAGACAGAGACACAGAAAGACAGAGAGACAGACAGAGACACAGGGAGACACAGAGACAGAGAGACAGAGAGATGGGAAGAGAGAGAGAGAGAGAGAGAGTTTGGATTAGTCTATCCTAGAGGCAGTACAGTCTCTGCAGGGCTGCAGCAGGGTATGATGCAGACAGATCACTAGCCTTGTCCTGAAACTTCAGGACTTTTAAAATGAACAAAGAATATACTCTTCTCCTTCAAAATAAATCATTTGGAAAAAAAATAAGGTAGGGTCATGTTTAATTTTGTAGAGTAGCAGCAGACCCTTGCATTTGGATACAGCTACCATAACAGAAGGTGTTGATGTCAAAAGACGACAGCATCTCTCTCTGTAGGCCATCCAGGACTGGCAAAGCAGCTCTGCCGTTACCAGGACACCAGCACTCAGCTAGGATAGAGGGGAGTCCGGATTGTGTGCAGAGAGACTGGAGCCACACTGGATTTAAATCATGGATTAGCTACTTTCCTGCTGGGTGACTCTGACGCACTACTTAGCTTCCCTGTGCTTGGGTTTCATCATCTTTAAATGGGAACAGCACTATACCAAGCCATGGTGAAAAGAATAATGTGCCCCCCCCACGGGTGTCTGCATCCTGGTTGCTAGCATCTATAGCAAATGGAATTTGCAGAAATGACTAAGATGTTTGAAAGGGCAGGGAGGGAAATCATCCAGTAGGGTGCTTCCTGAGCACTCACAAAGCCCTTAGTTTGGTCCCCAGCACTACTTATAAATCGGGCATGGTGACACATACCTGGAATGACAGCACTTGGGAGGTAGAGGTTGGACGATCAGAAGTTCAAAGTCATCCTCAGCTACATAGCAAGTTCAAGGGCAACCTAGACTAC
>NW_028227261.1:27437500-27500000 GCF_978045245.1 Mus caroli | reverse complement strand
TAAAACTATATATGGCAGAAGACACCTGGAATCCCAGCACTGAGGCAGGGGCAGGAGGACCGGCTGTTCAAGACCATCCTTGTCTACAGAGCTACTTTAAAGTCACCTAGGGTACCTGAGACACTGTCCCAAATACTTAGCTATCACAACTCATCAATCATATGACCTACTTAAAAAGCCTCTGGGCGGCTGGGTAGTGGTGGTACCACTTTTAATCCCAGCACTCAGAAGGCAGAGGCAGGTGATCTCTGAGTCTGAGGCAAAAGTAGTCTATAGAGCAAGTTCCAGGACAGCCAGGGCTGCATGGATAAACTGTGTCTTAAAAGAAGAAAACAAAAAAGAAGAAGGAGAAGGAGGAGGAGGAGAAGAAGAAGGAGAAGGAGAAGGAGAAGAAAGAAGAAAGAAGAAGAGAAAATAAAAGAAAAAGGAAAGGAAAGAAAAGAAAAAGGAAAGGAAAGAGAAGAGAAGAGAAGAGAAGAGAAGAGAAGAGAAGAGAAGAGAAGAAAAGAAAAGAAAAGAAAAGAAAAGAAAAGGAATGGTCTGCAACAATTGATAGGAATTGATATTAAAGTAAAGGGAGGGTATTGAGAGGTGGCTCAGCAAGTAAAGACACTGTCACCTTTTCCAGAGGACCGGAGTTTGATTCCCAGCACTCACAGAGTGGCCATAGCCATCAATTACTCCAGTCCCAGGGCAATCTGGTGTCCTCTTCTGGTCTCTGAGGGTACCACGCATGCAGGTGGCACCTAGACAGAAAAACACTCATCGTAAAATAAGAAAAATAAAAAATGAAAAATTTTAAAATAAAAATTGCCGAGAGTGGTAACTACTCGCCTTTAATTCCAACTCTCGGGAGGCAGAGACAGGCAGACCTCTCTCTGACTTTGAGTCCAGCTTGGTCTACAGAGCAAGTTCCAAGGTAGCCAGGGCTAAACAGAGGACAAACAGAGGGTTATGGGTGTGGCTCAGTGGTAGAACACTCTAGCAAGCACCGGCTCCGAGCTCGGTTCTCAGTACTGTGGAGGGAAACTGTGCTCAGGGTTTAAACCACTACCAGGGGTGTTGGCAACTACTTGACATCTCATCACTCGGGCAATGAAGCAGGAGATTTAGGAGTTCAGAGCCATCCAGAGCTGCCCAGACTAGGCTAGATGAGACCCTGTCTCAAAAACTACAATAACTTATAAATAAGGATTTCAAGTGGGGTACGTCATTAAGCTAGACAAGGGAGCCTTCTAAGGATGGAACTCAGAAATCCAGCCCCACTCTGAAGTGGCTGACACACCCTCATGCCTGCCCTACTCTAAAGAACAGAAGAAACAGTGCGCTCCAGCCAGCTAGTTTTGAGAGAAAAACGTTGACACCAAGTTCTTCTCCCTGCTCTTGTCTGGATCATTTCTGACAGGATTTTCTTCATTTTCTCTCTCTCCTCCCTCAGGGTTTAGAATCATTCCTCTCTGTCATTAGCCATCCTTGGGTCTCTTCTTCAGAGTGTGGGCCCACATCTGGAGTCGTCGTAGAATGCCTTTGAACTCTGACCATGGCTTCCTGCCTCTAGTGTCATCGGTTCCCAGATGTTTAGTCTTAATTAGCTTTGGTTTTGTTGTCCCGGTGACTGAACTCAGGGTCTGACATAAGCTAGGCAAGCGCCCTCCCGCTGACTAACCCAGCCTACTCATTTTGATTGTTATTTTGAGAAAGGGCCCACTGAGTGGCTCAGGCTAGCCTTGAACTTACAACCCTCCCACTTCAGCCTCTGGAGCAAGGTGGCATTACAGGCAGATGACACCACATGGTCTTGTTTAGTGGTTTCAAACAGTCTCACTACGTAGCCCAGGCTGCCTCAGTCAGCTAACCATCTTCCACATGCTGGAATCACCGTTCTCCTTTAAACCCGTTCACTCATCCTGTCTGAACTTGCGTGCCTCTCCCAAGTTTAGTGATTCTTTGCTCTACAGCTCCTCCTTCCGGCTACTTCTGGGTGTCATTCCTGAAGTTCTGTTCTCTTAGTCTGATGTCTTGCCAGGGGCCTGGAGTCCCCACAATCTATTCTAATGATTTTTTTTTTCAACATAGGCCGTGTCCTAATCACCTGCATCTTCCAGTTCCCAGCAGCCTGCCTTCTGCACTTGCGATTCGCTTACATTATTAAGGCTTTTAAAAGAACAGGTTCACATCTCGGCTGCCGTCTCCATCTCTGCTTTCTCTTTTCTCTCTCACTCTCTCTGGGTTTCCTGATTGTCTATTCCCAGTGTCTCGAGCTGGTAGCTTAATACATTTGTTGCCAATTCTTTGTGTTTTTTAATAAACACGGTGAAGGCTATAATTTTTCCTCCAAGTTCCACTTTAGCTTATTGTTATTCCATTTTAAGTATCTTGCAGCTTCCGTGATAATATCCGCTTTTCCCCATGCATTATTTAGAAATGAGTTTGTAAGTCACCAAATATATTGAATTTTCTTTAGTGAACATTTTAGTGTTGATTTCGAATTTTGTTATATTGGGATTAGAAAATGTGACCAAATGGTATTGATTCGTTATTTTTATGTCCCTTTATTTTGTTTGCAGTACTGGGCATTGAACCCAGAGCCTGGAACATGCTAAGCAGTGCTGAACAATTATTCTGCCTCTGAACTACACCCTTGGCCCCATGTTAATAATTCCATGTTCTTAAACTTCTTTTCTTTCTAAGTATCCAGTGTTGTTTGTTTAGTTGGTTTGGCTTATTAAGATGATCTCCCTGTTCAGGCTGGCCTTGAACTCACCACCTCCTGCATCAGTCTCTCAAGTGCTGGGGTTATGGACATGAGCCTCCACCACCACTACCACCACCACCATCACCACCACCACCACCACCACCATCATCATCATCATTTTATGTATATGTAATTTATTGTGTGCATAAACAATGGGTTTTCTGCTGGGGGGTGAATGCACCTGATAGATCAAGCACCTTCCTTGCAGAGCTCAAACCTTTGCACTACACTATCAAGATGCTACTTGACACACTAGTGGTTTTGGGTTTTTTGTTTGTTTTTTATTTTATGTGCATTGATGTTTTGCCTGCATGTATGTCTGTGCAAGAGTGTCAGATTCCTTGGAACTGGAGTTGCAGACAGTTGTGAACTACCAAGTGGGGGCTGGGAATTGAACCCAGGTCCTTTGGAAGAACAGACAGTGATCTTAACCACGGAGCCATCTCTCCAGCCCTTGACCCATCTGCTTTAAGACTGACATTTCCTCTTCGGAGATTCCTGGCCTTCTCCTTGTGATTCTGCCAGCTCTTCTTTCTATGTCTCAGCAAGCTAGATTAGCACTGCCAGGAACATATCAGCTCATGGTTATTGCAGCTTCTTGGCAGGTGTTTCCTAGTATGAGACTTTGGCTTAGGCTATAGGTTAGACTATTGCTACCAAAGGCTGGAAAAGAAACCGTGGTTTAAATGGAATAGTAATTTATTTCCTGGGACAGCAGAGATGGCTCAGCTGTTGAGAGACTATAGCATGAGGACCGGATCCCGGCACCCACAGTTGAAGCTGGGTGTGTCCCTGTGCAGGCCAGTAACCACAGCACAGAAGAAGGTGGAGTCAAAGGATGGCTGGTGCCTGCTGGCTCCCAGCCTAGTGAAAATATATGAGCTCCAGGTTCATGGAGAGCTTGTGCCTCAAAGAAACAAGGTGGCCAGTGATACAGCATGATACACGAGGTCTTCTGGGTGCTGTATGTATATCTACATACACTCACATGTACACCTACATACCACATACACGCACAAAACATACACACATGTACACCTACACCTCTCCCCCATACACACACATACACACAACACACACATGTACACATACACCTCTCCCCATATACACACACATACATACAACACACACATGTACACATACACCTCTCCCCATATACATATACACACACAACACACATTTACAAACACATACACACATGTACACATACATCTCTCCCCTCTACACATACACACAGCACACATGTATACATACACCTCTTCCCCATACACACACACATACACACAACACACATGTACACATATACCTCTCCCCATATACACATATACACACAACACACATTTACAAACACATACACCTCTCCTCCATACACACACACCCAAACATACACACAACACACACTTGTACACATACACCTCTTCCCCGCACACACACAACACACACATGTACATATACACCTCTCCCCCATAAACATACATGCACACATACATCTCTCCCCCACACATATACACACACATGTACATAACAGACACACAACACACACATGCAAACACACACACAACACACACATGTACACATATACCTCTCCCCATACACCACACACACACACACACACACACATACATACACACACGCAGAATTTATTTCTTGTTCTACAGACATAGTCCCCTGCCCTCCAGCTTCCTGTGAGATCTGAGATTTAGTCCTGGGGATCTCAGCAGGAAGTGAGCGGGAAGACAGGGAGATTGTGCAATGTTCCTTCCCCAGCTCCTGAGCAGGTGAACTCTGCTCCCATTGCCCTTTCAGAGTCCCGATGACATCCTGTTCCCTCTGCCCTGCAGCTCTAAGCTAAGTGGCTTCTGTTTGTCTCAGAACCCTGCATCCCCATCGCAACTCTGTCACTCAGCTTTGTTGAGATGTTTTGAAATAAAGTCTGCCCCAATTCCCCTAATTAGACCTCACCATCTGTTTCCTGCTGAGGCCCTGGGTGTACAGGCGTGTGGTGTTTCTAAAAGTCCGTAGCTTTGAATGACTTTAGGCAAATCCGTACTCTCTGGCAACGTGGACATGGGCCTCGCCACTCTCTGCTCCGAATCCCCAAAGCTCATTCCTGTCTCAGCCTGATCCCAAGGCATCTGAGGCTAACACCCTAGCTTAGAGGACCCACCTCATACAGGTCTCCAGAGCTCCATCCAGCAATGAGGAAAGGAACTGCTCAAAGCCCTTCCCTGTGTCCATCAGGACCAAGGCCCTGAAATGGGCACTGTTCTGCTGGCCTGGGATGTCTCTTACCTCTCTGGGTCCTGGTGACTTACTTTTGTCACAAGATGATGTAGATGGACCTCTGCAGCTTTGCAGCCTCCAGAGTAAGCCTGGCCCCTCGGTGACTTGATCCATCTCTGCTCTCATTCTTCGTTGTTAAGGTTGGCTAGCTAGCCCAGGCTAGCCCGAAACTCATTCTATGGTGGAAGATGGCCTTGAACTCCTGACCTTCCTGTTTCTATCTCCTGAGCACTGGGGCTATAGGAGTGTGTCACCATACTGGGCTTGACTTTCCTTCTTTGGTCCCCTCATCCTTTAGTAGAGCTCCATCTAGGGCCACTCCCATGCAGGGACAGCAGAAATGCTGCTCCAACCCTATTGACTGGGAACTTGGAGTGAGAAGTGAGTCTCAGGGAGTCCAGTACAGCCAGAGCTGCAGCTTGGGCCTGCCTGGGCCTGAGAAGTTTTTTGGGGACACAGAGGGGACAAGAATGAGGACACTGAACAGAAGCAGAACAGGACAGTGCCGTAGGAGGAGGGGCCCTCAGGATCAAACATGGATCCTCTCCCGGTCACAACATCTTAGCAAGGGCAACAGAGTGGAATCTAGGCAGTGGTCTGCCTCCAGCGCCCACATGGGCTGAGACTCACGGTCAGTCCTGCCCCTTCCTGTTTTCCCCCTGTGTCAGTGCCCTGGCCTCTCTGAGCGGCTAAGACTCAACCAGGAAGATGTGTGAAGCATGGAGAGCAGTCTGTGCTCCGTTCTGAGACCCAGTGCAGGTGACTTCTGCCCTGTTCCCCTCTGCTGCAGCAGTGAGGGGTAGACTGAGCTGCCACAAAGCACAGCTGCAGGATCACATGCCTCTGGCTTTCTCACGTGAAACATAGTATTTCCTCTCTCCTATTCTCTTACAAGACAGTGCTGTCTGGGCTGAAGAGATGGCTCAGCAGTTATGAGACTGGCTGCTCTTCCAGAGGACCCGAGTTCAAATCTTGGCCCCCACATGGATGCTTATAACTCTGGGTACTGTATGTATCCAGGGGCTCTGATACCCTCTTCCGGTCTCTGCTATCACCAGGCACGCAAAATATATACACATAGAAAAATTTAAAATTAAATTAATTTTTTTTTAAAAAAGAGAGAGGGGCCTGGAAAGATGACTCAGTAGTTAGGAGCACTGGCTGCTCTTCCAGAGGACCCAGGTTCATTCCCAGCACCCACAGGACAGCTCACAACCGTGACTCCAAGTCTAAGATGTCTGACAGCCTCACACAGCCGTGCATAAGCATAAAACTTTAAAAAATGATGTAAAAAAACGGAAAAGAAAATAGAACATAGTACTGCTGCCTTACGTACGAATTTTAAATGCAGAGATCATGTCTCGGAAACTGTCAGGAAGGGGCTGAAGGAGGGTAGCTCTTCTGGGATGGAGGAAGTCTGGGACGTGTAGCCAAGAGTGGATAACTGGCGTGTGCAAGTGTGTGTGAGTGGTGCCTCTTGGAGGAGGGGCTGTTTCAGCTTCCTGCAGCCCCTGTTCAATCAAGGTCACTGCCCTTCTCTTCAGGTAGCACCTCGGTCAGCTGCATCCCTGAGCCCCAGAGCTCAGGCTTTGGAATCTACACAGCTGGAGGCCAAAGCACCTGCTTGGTTCAAGCTGAAATGTACTTGTGAGTGTTTGGGGGGGGGGTGGCATGTCATTCAGGTTTTGAAGTCTGACCAATGAGATTTCCCTACTATAGAAATAAAAAAAGCTTGGCCTGACTCAGTTTCCCCTACTGTGCCCTTACAGCACAGCAACCAACACAGGACTCTGGAATCTCAAAGGAGGAGGGGAGGGCTGGAGAGATGGGGCAGTGATTAAGAGTATTTATGGCTCTTACGGAAGATCCAGGTTTGATTCTTAGCACCCACAACCATCTGTAATTCCAGTTCCAGGAAACCCAGTGCCTTCTGACCTCCACAGGCACCAGGCATACATATGGTACACATACACACCACACACACACAAACATACACACACACATACACACAACATACACACACACACACATACACACATACACACAACATACACACATACACACACACAAAAATACACACACACATACACACAACATACACACACACACAAGCAAAACATTCATGCACCTAAAATAATGAAATAATGATCTAAAACCCCTTTTTAAAATGTGGGGGATTTTGCCTACCACCAGGGAAGCTGCTCTTCAGGAGAAACACTCTCAGGGTGTCCTCTGATTTGTTTGACCTGACACCTAAAGAAAGTGTCCCCTCGAGAGCACAGCACCCCACTTTAGATGCATACCACCAGTCCCAAGTTGTCTCATCTGTGCTTCTGAGTTCCTTACTCAGAAGCTTGGACCTTTGTGGTTTTGTTTCTTGTGTTGCTGTTTTTTGAAACAGGGTCTTATGTGGCCCTGGCTGACTTTGAACTCACTACTAGCCAAGAAGGACCTTGAATTGCTAATCCTCTATTTTCTGTCTCCCAACTGCTAGAAATACAGGTGTGGACAGCCATGCCCAGATCCCTCTGTGCTTTAGATGGGCAGCCTCTGAGGCAGGGTTCCCATCATCCCAGCCCTAATTGCTTATGAGGTCCACGCAGCAGAACTGGATGGCACACATCTGTGATATTAGCACACAGAAGTCTGAAGCAGGTGGTCAAGCTGGTCTTCATATCAGAGCTGTTACCAATGGCTGGAATGTAGCTCAGTGGGAAGATACTTGTGTAGCATCACACACCACACACACACACACACCCTGTAAGATGACAGAACTTGGAATACAGTGCATGTGCGTAGGTGTGAGTGTGTGTGTGTGTGTATCAGAAGTTGGCATCAGGTATCTTCTTCTACCATTCTCCATCTGACTTTTTGAGGCAGGGTGTCTTGTCGAGCCTAGAGATCATGGATTCAGCTAGGCTGGCTGGCCAGTGAGCGAGCTCCAGAGGTTTACCTGTCTCTGCTTCTTCAGTGCTGGTTCTCAGCGGTTTATGTGGGTGCTGAGGGTTTGAACTCAGGTTCTTGTGCTTGCACGGCAAGCCCTTTATTGACAGAGCCATCTCCCCAGACTAGTGGAACACCTTGAGCAAACTATTACAAATATTGTCACAGAGGACAGGAATGAGAAGATGCTCCGGGTGAGGCATGTAAGGACCTCTCGGGAGGAGCGGTCTGGATCTCTGACCTTTCGGGTTTCTGGAGCCTTCACTGCATATCTGATGCTGTTGAGACTACGTGCTGAAAGCCAGCCCGACCTGATTGCCTGTTTGTTCTCAGCTTCTCGGTGTGGCACGTCTTGCTCCAGAGTTTGAGGTAGGAATGAGAGTCCTATGACCTACTTTTGGATAAGGGTAGGTTAAAGAATTCCTTTAGGGCTAGCCCCAAGACCAGAAGGTGGGGAAAAATTCAAGTGCCTTGGGGGAAGAGATTGGTTTCTGTGACTAGCCAATGGGACAGGGGTGACTATCCAGGACAGAAGCAAGATGTGTCATAATGTCACATCCATTCCTTCTGAGCTCTGTGACCCTGGCCCATCATTTCACCGTCCCCTATTTCCACTCCTGCCTCAGTTCCCCCCATGTACAGAAAGGACAAACAGCCCTCTTTATAGCACATGTCCTCAGGAAGGTATGACAGACATGCTTGCTAGAGTCTGATAACCACCTCACCTCATGGCAGAAGATCATGGAGCAGGAAGCAGGATGCTCCTGTTAAAGCTTGCTCTCTCTCTCTCTCTCTCTCTCTCTCTCTCTCACACACACACACACACACACACACACACACACACACACACACACACACAATCAGATAAATATTAAGTTAAAAGGTAGAGGGAAAGAGAGAGACAGAGAGTCATCTAACAGTTTTGGGATGCTGGTAGCAGCTGTGGTAAGTTCCTGGAGTCCCTAGCTGTTTGGCTTTGGGTTTCAAGAGCTATGCTTCCTCACCAGCATGGAGGGGACCCGGAGAGCTGATGGGATGGTGCTTAGTCCCAAGGCCTGGCCCACATTGCAGCTCAGGCCACACGAATTCCTTCCCCTAAATGGACACTGGGCAGGGAGAGGGTTTGGCAAATTATCAGGGGGATACGGAGCTTCACTTCTCTGGAAGTGACAGAGCTTTACAAAGGTTGCTGGGATTTGAGTCAGGTGCCTCAGAGCCCTGCTGAGTCCCTCAGGAGACCAGAATGAAACCCAAGCACCATACTGGGAACTGCAGAGATTAGAGCTGAGATAAGAGAGATCCTGCTGCCGCCCCCCCCCCCATGTTGTGGGCAAGTGCATCCTCCATGCCCAGGAGCTTACATCAGATGATGGTGTAGACCCAGAAGGGGGCAGTCAGGACAGGTATTGCTGAGGGGGAATGAGGGGGGGAAATGTAAGGCTAGGTTTGCAAGGATGAGCAGGAATGTTCTAGGCAGGTTTACTCTGTGTGTGTGTGTGTTTGTTGTTTGTATTTGTATGTATGTGTATGTATGCATGTGTGTGTATTAGTGTTTGCATGTATGTGATATGTGCAGCCACAGCGGACAGGGCATGTGATAATATCACTTCCTGCTTTATGGATGCAGAGTCTCTTGCTGAGCTTGAAGCCCAGAAACTCACTAATTTCCCTAATGCTAGCTGGTTAGCTTTCTGGGATCCTTTGTCTCTGCCTCCATACCCGGAGAGCTGGGATCACAGGCAGGCCGTCTTGTCTAGCTCGCCTGGCTTTTATGAGGGTGCTGGATATCAGAATTCTAGTGTTTATGTTTGTATGGCAAGGGCTTTATGAACTAAGCCATCCACCCCCAGCCCCTCTCTACCCATCTTAACCACAAATTAGTCCAGACCAGATGTCTGAGGGTTGAGGCACCCTGGATTGGATCTTGTCTCCCCTACTTACTGAGTTAAGACGCTCATTAGCTTCCACTCTCTGTTTAAATGCAAAAGAAACTCCAAAAACTTTTGTATGTGTGTGTGGTGTGTGTTGTATATGCCTCAAATGTGTGGGTGCTCAATGAGAGAGGATATTGGGTCCTCTGGAGCTAGAGTTACAGGTGGTTTTGAGCTACCTGCCGAGGATGTTGGGAACAGAACCTGGGTCCTCTGCAAGAGTGCCAAGCACTTCACTTGCAAGTGCTGAGCCATCTACCCAGTCCCAGAAACTGTTTATTTTAAAGACTTAAATGAGGTAATATATGTAAAATATCCCAAACAGCCTGTTTGCAGACATCTGTGGGCAAAGCACTCAGCAAACGTATAGCTCATTATGAAAATCTTTTACATGGTCACGTCGGCTTCCTTCGAGTGATTGTGGCTGTTACTATTTCCCGAGCTTCAAAGCTCTCTTAGTCAAGTGTCTGCAGAGTATACATGCAGTTTGGGGCTCGATCCCCAGCACCTCATTAACTGGGCAGAAGGATCAGAAGTTCAAGTCATTCTTAGCTACATAGAGAGGCAGAGGCCAGCCTGGGCTACAGGAGGTCCTGAGCAAAACCCAAAGGTTTTGAGCGCTGAGCAGTTTGTTCATTGTTATCTCTGTTGAAGGCAGACAAACCTGACAGAAGTGACACCCTGCTATGTGGGTCAGATACAGACCCTTTAGACTCTTTGTTTAAAGTGCTTAGGCCAGAACAGAGAGGATGTGATTAGCCTCCGGATACCCAGCAAAGGGTGGGGGCTGGGGTTGAAAGTGTTTCTTTATACTCACTTAAGGACATAGGTCCATGTGGGGGTGCGCCTGGGGCTTGCCTCAGCGTGGCAATATGCCACCCATCAGTAGCGCAGAGAACAGGGGTAGCTGCAGACCTGCTGGGGTCCCCCCTCTACTCCCTCTTCTCCACTTCAGAAGAGGCGCAGGTAGGGCTGGGGTCGAATCCTCAAGGGTTCGCGGGGCACAACAGAGTCTGGGCCTGCAGACGGGGCCACATCCGATTTCCCTTTCGGGCCCCCTTTCCTGCCCTGCCTCCCGCGGTTTCCGCCAAAGGACCTTTGGCAGACATTTCCAGCTTCTCCCCGGACAGGGGTTTTTCCATCTGGGTGCGTCTTGGGCTGCAGCTGCGGAGGGGAGGACAAGTCTTACTTGCCCCCTCGGGACTCCCAGCTCGTGCTGTCCCAAGGTTGCCCTGAGCCTTGAGGCCAGCTGACTGGCCAGGGCCAAGGGCTCGGGACGTCCTGGCAAACAGGAAATGAGACAAAGGGGACCGCTTATCGGGCATTCCTTTCAGGTGATGCCCGGGGGTCTGGGCCTGGGAGCCTGCCAGGGCCTCACTAGTGACTCAGGGGCTCCCTTCCCAGACCCTCCAGACAGCTCCATGCAGGTTATTGGTATCAGCACTCAGAAGGACCCACAGGTAGTTTTGAAAGGGAAGGGGTCGAGGTGTGAAAGAACAAACTGGAAGGTCAGCAGGGTGTAGTGGTGCTAGACGCTGATTTCAGTATTTGGGAGGTAGAGGCGGGAGGGTCTGTTCAAGGTCACTACCCACAGAGTTCGAGGACTGCCTAGGGTACCCTTGGAAGAACAAGGACCCAACTTACAATCCAGGCCTAGTCTCCCTCTAGGGCCTAGAGTCTAGGGGCTTCTAGTGCAGATACACAAGCGAGTGTTAGGAGAAAGGGCAGCGGAGGAGAGAGAGTAGGGGAAGGAGATGTCTAACCCATGCTGGGCGGGCGTTTTCGGGGCATCCCTTGCTCAACACCCTATCCATCAGTCAACCTTTACAGGTACCATGCGAATAAAGAATCTAGGCCCTGGCTTAGGCACAGCAGAGCTGAGTGGCAGGAGAGGGTGTCTGGACCAGGGACCAGAACGTGGTTGTAGTCTGTGGGGTGTAAGGTACCCCCTGAGAAACCACTCCATGCAGATGCAGCAGACCTGGTGTAAAGGAGATTTATTTGGGGGAAAGGGAGGGGGAGCTAGGGGAGGGAAAGCCTGGAGAAGGGGTAGAGGCAGGCAGTCAGGAGCAGAGCCATGGGGACAGAGAAGTGGGGACAGAAAGGACAGAAAAGGGTGGTGAGGGAAGAGACCCGCCAGGAACATGTGGGAACAGAGAGGAAAAGAGAGAGCCAACTGGGGCGACCATGGGGAGCAGTCCTTTTATGTGGCACCCACACCTGGTGGCCACAGTTAATGGCCTTGATTGCTAGGTCCCTGGGAAGATCTTAGCAGAATCGCCTATAAGCCACCAACAGTTCTCATCATTTGAGGAGCAGAGAGGGCTCCTGGGGCTGTCATATTCTGACAGGTTTCACATAGCCCAGGCTGGCCTTGAACTTGCTCTGTAGCCTCCAGCACCACCAAGTACTGTGATTGTAGGTGTGCACCACTGAGGCACAGGGTAGGAGGCTTGTCACACAGGTCCCTGCATCCTGGAAATTAGGCTGGGACCTGGGATGGGAGAACAGGAGACCTTGACAGAAAGAGAAGAGAGGTTAAGAAGGGAGAGAGAAGGGGTGGGAAGAGAGGGGAGGGGAGGGGGAGGGGAGGGAGGGGAGGGAGGGGAGAGGAGGGGAGAGGGAGGGGAAGGAGAGGAGGGGAGGGAAGGGTTGTATACCACTAGCTATTAGGCACTTAGAGCCTGGGGATGTACTGTAGGGAGAGGTCTGTCAGGGGCCCAGCTTGTCTCAGGAATAGGGAAAGGCCAGGGTCGTTCCCTACCTACTGGATTACTTCTGTTAATTGGAGGGCCGGGCCACACACTCTCATTTGTGTGTGTGTGTGTGTGTGTGTAGATAGATAGATAGATAGATAGATAGATAGATAGATAGATAGATAGATAGATAGTGCTGACCCAGCATCTAAAAGGTCCTTCCCAAACCAGGGCAGACATTCTCCAGAGGTCAAAGGTCATGTTATCCAAGTCGCTCCTGCAAGTGGATGGGCGCAGAGGATTGTAATGGGAAGGACACTAAGATTTCTTGTTTATCCACCCCTGCCTGCCACCCAGTGATGTGCTATCCTTCTCTCCCACCCCTCTCCCTGCTCTTATGTCAGGGTCTCACACACTCCAAGGCTGTCCTCAGGTTTGCTACCTAATCCAACGATAACCTAGAACTCAGATCCCTGTGTCCCCACCTCCCAAGTGCTGGGAGCACAAACTTGTACCCTGCTCCCAGCTTTCAGGCAGTTCTTTCTGTTGTCTAGCCATGGGCCACTCCAGCTTTGATGTGTTTTGTTTTTTGGTTTTTGTCTCCACCTTGAAGACTCCCAGACACTGTAATAATCAATACTTTGGTTTTATTTTAATGAAAAGAAAAATAAATATCTTTAAAGAATATGAAAGCAGTACTGAGGATGGAAAGGTACGACCAAAATGGAGGCTAGGGAGATGGGCAGAATCCATCAAAAAGAAGAAGATGAGAAAGAGGGTGGGTAGGAGGGTAATGAGGTTGGGTTGTCTTAGCTCCCGTGGTCTTGGGCTGGGACCAGGGGCCTGGGATCTGTCTATACTCCCTGCAGTTTCCAAACCGGGCCCTTCCCAGTTCCGGCTGTGATATCTGGGGGCTTCCGCCAGCCTGGTGCATCTTTGGCTCCTAGGTGGGATTCTGCCTTAGCGCGCACGCGCGGATCTGAGTCTGTAGGGATTAGCACCTGGTCCCGGAGTGCACCCAAGACTTCATGGGGCATGGCTTCCAAGGCCTCTTCTGTGGCTGTGGATCCCACCCAGCCTAGTGGCTGAGACTCAGTGGTGCCCCATGTCCTCCATTCCCACGCGACCCCAGACGCCCAGCACGAAGGTCTCGATGTCGCACTCGTTGGTGCCACGCACGATCCGGAAGTGGCCCCTCTCACCCCACCATGGGCCCCACGAGTTGGCAGCAGTCTGGGAGTGAAAAGGGGAGAGACATGAGGCAAAAGACGGACGAGGGAGGGCTCAGAAGGGCAGGAACTTGGGACTCAGCCTCGCACCAGAGACTCACCCAGTACTTGATGGTCCTTCCGTCTGGCAGCATCTCTTCTCCCCACCTAGCGGCAAAGCAAGAGGGAGAGGGGGCACTGCTTGCACCGGGTCTCAACATCTGGATCACAGCACCCCAAGCTACCCCTGTGGCTTCTGAAATCTGAGCTTAGCCAGGGACCTGAAGAGTGTTCACCCCTCTCTGCATAGCCTGTCACTCAATGGTTGGCCAAAGTTGGGACAAGTTTGCGTTTTGAGACAAGGTTTCACATAGTCCAAACTACTCGTGAAGTTGAAGGCAAAGGTGACCTTTTAGCTCCTAATCCTTCTGCCCACATCTCAGTGCTGAGATCCCGGATGCGCTCCCCCAAGCCCACCCCATTAGCTCTTGAATTCTCAAATTCAAGGGGGCAGTTTCACTGTTCCCAGACACCCTTCAAAGCTCCTCATGTCCCCGCACCCCTGCAAGCAGCCCATCCTCCCTGTGTCTGTTTCCTCTTTGGCAATGGGAGGAGGGAGGAGCAGCCTCAGTTTGGCAGAGAACACAAAGATTTTCAGAGAATTCCCAGTGTAAATGCCACTGCTCCTAGTCCCATGTGCCCTCAGGAACCTCACTCACCCAGTGATCTTGACTGAGTGAGTCCCATGTCTGCGGTACTGCTCCGGCCTCCCCTGGCTTACAGGTGTGTGGCTGTAGATGCCACGCTGGTACAAGAAGAAGTCCTCGTGTACTTCCATGAGTGCTGTGGGCAGAGACAAAGACAGGGCTTGGCCTGCTATTCTGAGCATCCAGACACCAGAGCCTCATATTAGACATTGATTTAAGTAGGAGCTTCCTGCAAAGAAAGGGTAAGGGACCCTCCACTCCTCTTACAACTGCATCTGGTACCTAAAGTTGGAGAGATTTCTTAGGCCCTGCGCCCAGCCTCCAGCAGGAAGTTTCCGGAACCAGAGAAAGCCTGGGGATGTTTACCTTGAACAGGGCCGTTTTCCATTAGCTCCTTCATGATCTCCTTCTCCTGGGGGGGGGGGGGGAGGTCCATCAGTGTAAGATTTAGCGTACCAAACCCCCCAACTCTTGCTTCTCCGCCCTCCCCATGTTTAGACTTACATCAGAGCCCAGGCGGTAGGCAGGCGTGACCTGGTAGATGTCGTTGGAATCAACCTGACCATTGGGGCAGCGGGAAGTGGCTTGGCGCTTGCCCCGCCCCATGGCGCGGCTGTGCATCATACAACGAGGAGTGGGGCTGGCCTCGTTCTGCTCACGGCCGGAGAATGGGTAACAGTTGTCAGACACCACCCTAGAGAAAGAAGCAAGAGCCATAGCGCTATGGCACCACAAAGCCTAGGTTCTAAAGGGTGCTATATCCTCTTCCAGCCCACAACCCCTGTGCGCGTGCGTACCCGCGGCGCCGCAGGAACCACCAAGCGCCATCAAGACGCCCACCTCGGCAGCCCTGCTGGTGGTGGGTATCACAGGACAGCAGGTTCTGCGGTGATAGGATGGGTGTCATGTGTCCCAAAGAATGGATAGAGACGCGATCAGATGCGACAGCTAGTGGGGAAGGCAGAAAGAGCTGTCAGAAGCCAGGCCGTGGCCCTCCTCTCTAGTGCCAGTTCCTGCCCCTGGACACACCTGCTGTGGAGAAAGCCCAGGAACCTGCACAATTGCCCTGGTCCAATGGCTCGTGGATCAGGTTGGGCCACTTCTCTGAAGCTTCAAAGGCAGTGGGTAGTACTTCCCCTTGGCCCAGCACCGTCTGTAAAAAAAAAAAAAGTGATTCCACTTGCTTTCTAGCATGGTCCTGTTGTCCCACGCTTTGGAGGCACAATGAGAATCCAGAGCCTCCGGCATTGGGATCCAGTGTTGCCCTGCTTCTGAGTGGGGTAGGGGTGGCATTCCCGTTACTTGAGTGGAATAATCAGCCCTGTTCAGGGACCCACAAAGATTACACGTGGGTAATGAGGCACAGCAGCCAGGGCCACCTGCTTCCCACTCTCTTCTCCTGCCACTTTTCTCTGTACCTTCTGATCAGCCACACCCTCCTTCCTGCCTGGGCAGTGGCCTCCAAGCCCCAAAGGACAGGGGAGGGAAGAAACAGTAAGGTCCCGTGACCAGGCAGGCCGCCAAGACAAACAGCAGAAAATAGCAAAGCAGCCCCAGGGAGAAAGGCAGGGCCAGGGGCTGGTCACCCTGGCCTTGAGCAGAAGTCCCCTGGCCTCTCCCTGTCTGCTTTGATGGACAGCAGAGCCCTGCCCAGGCCTGCAGCATTGGAGTCTTTACTTGCCCCCACTCTCCCTAAGACTGGCAGGGTCTGGTGGAAAAACAGAAGCCCCCTCCTCCCTAGGGGATTCACTGAGTCAGCAGTTTTTCCGAGAATTGTTGCTTTCTGGCCAGAGCTGTCTGTCCCTCTTTTCCTAAAATACCAAGGTGACCCCCCCCCCCGGCCCCTTGGGTCTTGACCCAGCTGTACTGGACCCAACAGCATTTTTTCCCAGGCTGAGGAGGCAGGAGGGGCTGCTGCAAGCACCAGAAGCTTTGGAAGCACAGTCCCATCAGAGAAGGCAGCGATATGCCCAAGGCCACACAGTCTCATCCTGGAGGAGAGGCTCTTGGCAAGACAAGAAGAGGCTCATCGTTCCCACGTGCTAAGTCATTGGGAGATAGATGGTAGGGATGTGGGTGAGCACGGACTTACATAAATCTCATTCATATTCATGACAGTGGAGGATGGGCGGATTGTGCCCAGGCGGTAGCGAATGCCCTCATCCAGGGTCATGCCCCAGAAGGCACTGTGGTTCCCAGCCTGCCACCTGGAGGAGAGAAGGGAAAGTCAGACCTGTCAAGGCTAGAGGTCCTGGAGCCGTGACAGCTACAAGGGACAGAAGTCAGTTCTAACATGTGCACGTAGCATAATAGCCATGTGTGATGATCATGTGTGTGGACAGGTATGCACCCTCCTGTGCCCACTGATACCCAGGGCCTCTCACCCGTAGTTGCCCCGGTTGATGGCTTTAATCATGTCTGGGTCCACTAGACACGGCTCCTGGTCGCACTCCCAGTGCCCTCCCTCATGGCAGGTGCTAGAATGGAAAAAGAAAAGAAATAAAGAAATTGTGACTAAGGGGCTGGGGGCTGTGGAGCCCCAGAGGTCCACGTGGGCCTGGGATTCTGAGCCAGTCACTGGAGTGGAACCCCTGAATGGCCCCACCCAGCCTGGTGGCTTTGAAAGGCAAGTTCACAATTCTTAAGTTTATCTCTGCTGCCCAGGATCTCGTAGTTCCCCAACATCACCATTGTGGGGGTGTAGCAACAGGTTCTGCTTAATGTGGGTCCAAGTTCTAGATCATGTTACTTCCTGCAACTCAGACTCAAAGCCTGGAGTCGCCTTTGACCCTTCACGCGTTGATCCAGTGCACTCGGATCCAGACCGTGTCTCACACTCTCGGCCACTCGGCCACGTCTGCCCAGCCACCTTTCACCTGATGGCTGATAGTCTTCCTGGCCTGCCCTCCACCCTGCGCCACCCCACGTGCTTGTTTAAGTTGGTGACCGCAGCCATCCTGTTAAGTCTAAGACACGTCACGCCTCTGCTCCAACCCTCCACTGGCTTCACACCACAGAAAAAGAGCCAGAGTCATTCACGGCAACAAGCGCTGTGACCTGTTCTCCCATCACCACCCCCACCCCCACCCCCACCTTGCCTTTTTTTCTTACAGTATATCTCACGTAGCAAAAGCTGGCCTTGAACTCACTATGTTGCCCCAAATCAGTCTTGAACTTCCCAAGTCAGGTTTTAGGCGGTGCTGAGGATCAAACCTAGGGCTTCTAACCTACTTGGCTGGCACTCTACTGAGCTACATCCTCAGCCCACTTAGCCCCATTATGGGGGTGGGGGCACCTGTAAATGGTGAGCATCCAGTAAATATTACTTTTCGTTGTCTTTGGGACTGAACCCTATGGTGGTTAAGCAGATGTTCCTCCCTGGGCCACAGTTCCTTCTGTCTGTCTTTTGAGACAGGGTATCACTAAGTTATGCAGGCTGGCTTGGAAATGACTCTGGAGTTCCAGCTACCTTTGGACTCAGCATCCTCCTGCCTCAGCATCCAGCATAGCTGGGATTATGAACCTGCATCGTAGTTTATAGCTATTGAGTACATGAAAGATTGAGGCAGTACTGCCAAGCAGCTAAGACCATGGACTGGTCCTGCTGGCCTGTTTTGTGGCCTCGAGGGGGTTATTTTTAGAGCCCCACCCCCTCTGTCTATGTTCTCATCAGCAGAGCGAGGACAATGCCTAGTACCACTTTCCAGGGATTCCATGGCAGGCCTCTGAAGGGCTTGCCCCATTGTGGGTGTTTAAGGCTTTCATTGTTCACATATCAGGAACCCTGGGTCCCCCTCCTTCTTTTACAGCTCATGTTCAGCTGACCATACCTCCAGATGTGTAATGGTGCTGGGCGTGGTGGCACACACCTTTAATCTCAGCACTCAGGAGGTAGAGGCAGGCGGATTTCTGAGTTCGAGGCCAGCCTGGTCTACAGAGTGAGTTCCAGGACAACCAGGGCTATAAAGAGAAACCCTGTCTGGAAACAAACAAACAAAAAAGATGTGTAATGGCATTTCAGATTAAAGCCACCCAGCCTTCCCCTGGTCTACTCCTCCCACTGTCCTCATCTTAGAGATCAGGTGCTGGAGTCTACCGTGAACCTGACATGTGCCCTGTCAGTGCGTGCCAAAGACACATATCATGAACCTATCTATCTTCATGCCCCTCCTCCTCTGATGCCAAACCAGGTCAGCTCACTCAGCAATCCCTGTCCCAGATGCTCCGAGGCCAGGCAGATCCATGAGTGATTTCAGTTAGACTTGAGGTCTTGAGTGAACTTCCCTTAGATACTCAGAAACTGGAACATGGCTGAACCTCCTCCGGTCTCTGATGCTTGAGGGTCGCACCAAAAAGAGCTCATCTGTGTCCCACTTTCCCCTCAGTGGTACCTCTTCTGAGTGCATAAGTCTCTTGTTTGTCTTATACTCCATCATAAAGCCAGGTCCCCCGCTTATCTTCCCTCTCTGTGTAACATCCATGCCAGTTTGGCATGACATCGTATGTGTTGCTTTCCTGTGTCCTCTGTGAGACTACAAGCTCCCATGGGTCTGTCTCTCTCCAGCTGTACTTCCTGGGCCCAACACAGTGCCTGCGACACAGTAGGTCTTCAGTAATTACGCATCAGCTGGAGGCCTGAATTCTAGGGATTCTACAATGTTTTTACAAGCTCATAACTCTGCTATTACAAGATGCTAACCAGCCTCCTTCCAGGCACCGCAGGGCATCCGCCTCCAATGCCACCTTATAAGGAGCCTCAAGGGGAGCCAAGCCCCAATATGGCTGGCTCTTTAGCCCTGATGTCTGCGGGTGGTGCTCAAGAGAGCAGGAGGGGGCTGTGGGGATAGGGATGCCCCCTCTTTTACCTTCCTCAACACTCCTCAACATGACCTGAGGAAGAGTCCCTGTGTGGTGATGTCCAGCCTGGAAGGCATATAGACAATCTTCCCCTCGCAAGTGGGATGGATACTTGCGTCACTCAGGCACCAGGACCTGTCCTGAAGGGGTCAGCTAATGCTTTCCAGTCCTCATCTCATGAGCCCCAGGGCTGTTCAAGCAGGTCTAGACAGGACTGGTAGCAGCAGGTCCCAGCATTCCAGAGGGGCCTGGGACAGCAATGGAAACGTTAACCCCTTGGCAGCCACCCTATCAGAACAGCAGAATTCTGCAGACACCCCGCCCTTCTGAGCACACACACACACACCCTCCCTCACCCAGACACATGCCAGCATCCACAGACATATGGTCTCCCTGTTCCCACAGTGACCCCGGCACCCCTCACCCATGAGGCAAAGCAAACAGCTATGTGCAACACATTCCAAAAAGTTTCCTTCTCCCAGGGGCCTCCCAGTCCAGGCAGAGGGAGGGGTGGGGCAGGTTCAGGGCAGCAGAGACCCTTCTGTTTCCAGTAAGGTCTCCATAGTTGCCACCTGATCTACTTCCCAGCTCTGAGGATAGGCTAGCCATGGCCCCTTCCTCCCCCTGCCTGAAACTGGGGGTTTGAGGGTAGGGAGAGGGCACATTCCAGGGAAGGCCCTGCTGCAGGCCACTGGCTGATGGCCAACACAGTCATCCCTGACCCTTCATCCCGCCCAGGACAGCGGATGCTGCAGAGGTTTCCTTCCTGGCGTCCCCTTGGACTCTCCTGTGACAGCAAGCCCAGCTGGGAAGGTGGCCAGCCCAAATCAGGAGGAGTGGAGAAAAACTCCTGGCTTAGGTGTGGCCCCCAGCCAGGCCACGATGGCTGACCACTCCCAGGCTTGTGACTAGAATCTTATTATATGAGATGTCGTGGTCAGTTTGAAAGTTTCCACATTACAGATGAAAACACTTGAGGCCCAGAGAACAAAAAGAACTCATCCCTGGGAAATGGGTGACAGGGGTTGGTGCCAAGTCTGTTTGCCACATAGCGATTGAATTGAGTCCACCCCAATCTCTCACACTCACCATCGATTGCAGTTGTCCCAATAGGTTCCAAAGACTGGGTAGATCCGGCCCCCATGCATGCACCCTACCAGAGGGAGAGAAGGAAAGAAAAAATGGCCAAAGGATTTTTTTTTCAGTGTTGCTTGAAAGAGTCAAGTAAGACTACACGAGGGACTTCCAGAGGGGCAGCCCCAAACCTCCCGAGCTGGTGGTAATCACACACCCAGCCTAACGAAATCTAGAGACAAACTACATCCCAAACTATATCCTAGAACATCCACGGGTTCCCACACAGGGTGCCACACACAAGCTGTTCAAGGACTCCGTTTGGGTCCATGTCGTTTCACCTGGATGCCAGCCATGACATTCCTGGTACCCTTTGTCACTCAGATGAGTTGGGACTTGCCCATGGCATGGAAGGAGCTTTAGGAAACTGAAGCCCAGGTAAGGCAAGCAACTCCTTTAAAAGGCCCAGCATTTTGATATAAAGCAACTAAGGCATGGGTTTTCCTTAGCCCAAAGCCCAGCAGTCATTCGGAAGCGGCAGGAAGGACTTCCGTAGTTCTCCTACTAGGACAGGGAAAGGACACGTGCAGACCATTCTCAGAGGCGCCGAATCCTAAGTGAGGTCTCTGGCTATGACAACCTGGCTGGGCCCTTCATGCTCTATCAGCCCCAGGATGAGTCAGCAGGTGGGGCTGCCACCTTCCCCATACTGACTGAGAGATAGTGCTGGAGCCTGTCTGCCCTGCCCTAGGGCCTAACAGGACTATTTTTTTCAGTGTTGCTTGAAAGAGTCAAGTAAGACCACACGAGGGACTTCCAGAGGGGCAGGAAACAGGGTGAGGATTTCTTTCCTACATTTTTCAAAGCCTGGAAATATCCATTATCAGCCTTGTTCCTGAGCCTTGTTGGGACTGGGAGTGACAAGGTGGCCGGCCTGCTGGCCGTCTAGGTGCCCACCTTGGACGGGAGGGAAGGGGGGTGGAATCCCGAGGCAGAAGTCCCAGAAGTCAGGGCAGCAGTCAGAGACGGTGCGGTTGCAGAAGAGGTCACAGTAACAGGTGGCTCCCAGGTAGGGCAGGGCACACTCATCAGCACGGCCGCGACAGCACATGTCCTGCTCTTGGCAGTATCTGCCACCGGCGTCCCGGATGCCCCGCAGGTGCAGCCCTGGCGCCAGCTCCCTGCGCCAACGACTCCGCCGGGCCTCCAGGGCAGCCTGGCCAGCCAGCAGCAGCAAGAGCAGCCCCAGCCAACAACATCCCCACATGGTGCCTCCTAGACCCGAGGAGAACAGAGGTTAGGGGTCAGAGGTGTTGGCTTCTGGAGACTCCCTAACAAACGTCAAGGGTGGGTCTCCCTTCACATGTCCTGGAGCCTTCCTAGGAGGCTCAGCAAAGCGGGGAGCCCTGACTCCCGAGTCTCCCGGAGGGAAAAGACAGCACTAGATGTCAGTCCACTCATGGGACAAGAAGTAGACGACCCCCCCCCCGACCTGTTTAGGGACTGTCAAGGACAAGGAAATGGGACCTTGACATTTCCAACACGCATTCTCCTCTCCTGCCCTTGGTCCCTCTACCTCTCTGACGCATCTGAGTTGGATTGTTGACTCTGTGTTTCCTCCCTATGCATGCCCCCGCCCTTCTGTCCTTGTGTCCCTCTGACCCTCTCCTCTGTGCCTCTCTGCCCTGGGTCCTTCTCCCTCAGTGTGCCCCCTCCTCGCTGCTCCTTCTCTCAACACCCTCTACCCTCTGATCAGGGAGAGTCCCTACCTGGTGAGGGGTGTGGGCTGGACCCAGGCTGCCCTGCGCGCCTCCGCCTCCAAGCTCGAGACTGCCAGACCGAGTCAAGTGAGGAGCGCAGGGCGGGACGCTTTTTGTACCGCCCTGCCGGCAGCACCCGCCCCAACCCCGGACTGTGGGAGGGGAGGGCGGGGCCCACTTGTAGGTACCTGGAGTAGCCCTTAGCTCCGAGGGAACGGCTTAAGGACAATGTGTACGCGACTGTCCTCCTTGAGGGGTCTCTTGTCAATGGAACCCTCTTCTTAGGGAGCAGAACTGCAACTCACGGAGAAAGAATTGTGGGCTGATAGTAGGAAGGACTTTCCCAGCGATTTTACGAAGCTGAAAACGTGAACAGAAGCGGCGAGGAGGCAACTACGATCAGAGTTCAGGACTTGATAGGGACCAAGAGCTAGGGGCAAAAATCTCTAAGCCCCCCCCCCCCAACCCGGCCCTCCAGGAAGAAAAATAGCCAGGCACATCCTTGACCCAGTGACCCTGGGCTGAGGGCCACTCCAAGCCACAGCAGCTCCCAGGAATGACAGGAATTCCCAAGGGATGATTCAGGAAGCTGCCTAGGCTCACGGAGCTCCGGGCAGCTCCTTCCCAGGAGGTGGGTGCGGTGCGGAGTCTGAGCGTACCCAGCCGCCCCTTGTGGGGTCTGCCCTCCCCCAGTGATGGGCACCTTGCCCAGCACTGCCCCCTCCACCAGGCCCAAGGGCATCCTTCTTGGCCCAAGGTCCCGTGGCGGGCCCCACATCAAGGGCCCTAGCAGCTGGGGCCCCCTGCAGAGCCCCTTTCCGTTTCTGGTCTAACCTTTGCCTTGCCCCTACACAATGGGGCTTCTGTCCCTTGAGGCCTTCCGGTTGTCACTTTGTGCCTCCCCATTGTGCAAGCTCCTTCTTCCAACAGATTGGGCCCAGGGCCAGAGGACTCTCTAGGTGGAGGAAGGACACCACACCTAGACAGTTATCCCAGCCTTCTCTGGGGCAAGCAGGAGCGCAAGGATTCTCTTAGTTCTCCAAGACTCCTCCCCTTAGCTGTCACTCTCTGCAGAGCGCAGTCAGTACAAGGGGTTCTTGTGACTGGGCTACCCCCTGCTGTGAGGCAAGGGTGGTGAGGCACCAGGGGGTGCAGAAGCACCCAACAAACAGACCCATTCGTACCCTGAAAAGATCTGAGAGCACAAAGCCTAAAAGATAAACTGAGGCTCAGGAGAACAGACAAGGGCTGGATCCAGCTTCCTTGATAGAGTGCTTGCTTAGCGTGTACAGAGCCCTGAGTTCATGTTCAGCATCGTATAAAAACTGTGGGGCTGGTGAGAATGGCTCAGTGGGTAATGGGGCTTGCCACTAAGACTGACGACCTGAGTTCAGCCCCTGGAATCTAGACGATGGAGAGAGAGAATAGAGTCCACAAAGCCATCCTCACACGTCTAATGCACACAGACTGCATGTGTGCATGCACGCACACACACACACACACACACACACACACACACACACACACACACACACACTTGTGCTGTAGCACATGTCAGTATTCCCAGGACTCAGGAACTGGAGGCAGAAGGATCAGAAGTTCAGGTGTGTAGCCTGTTCAAAGCCACCTTATGCTATGTGAAACCAGGAAGGGGGGGGGGGCAGGGCAGACTTATCCAAGGTTCCACAGCCAGAACACAGGCTACCCAGTGTATTCTCTCTCCTGAGGCACCCTTAGTCATATGACAGGTCTCAAGATCCTGCTGGCTGGGAAGCCCCCCCCCCTTCCTATTCAATCTCGATTCATCAAATCGCAAGACAGATAGATCCCTCAGAACTGCCAACATCATTTCCCCTGGGAGGAGACTGGCTTCAACAGAATAGGCCTGGTACCTGCTTTCATGGGTCAGTCTCGAAATTCTGAGGGCTAGAGGCCATAACATTGGGTCTACCTTTGCCCAAGAGCACCCCTTCCCTGTGAGCTGCTGTGTGCGTGTGTTTCTCTCCCCCACCCCCACCCCCGGCACTCACTTGCGTGAGTGTGTGTGTGTGTGTGTGTGTGTGTGTGTGTGTCTTGCTATGTCCCCTGTGTGCCTGGACCTTTTGGCTCTCTTCTGGTTCTTGCCTGCCTACCGAATTACCTGTCTACCTGCTATGCTCCTGTGTGTCTGTGTCCTTAGAACTGTGTGGACAGTGTGTGTCTCTGTGACTATCCTGGGTCTGTCTGTGTGTCCAGTGTCCGTTTGTGTAAGCTGCTGGTGTCAGAATGTCGCTGAAAGCCTCTCCTACTTGTGAACACCTGTCTGCTAGATGCCTGTGGACGAGCTGGGGAAACAGGGGTAGGTAGTGGGTCTGTGTCTGTCTGTCCATAGGAGACAGGAACTTGGAGTAGGGAGGAGGGTGGGGCCGGATCACCCCTCCACCCCTTACCCCTGTCATCACAGAGTCTGGCTCAGAGCCCACCTCAGTGGAATCGCATGACTCATTAGATTCCTTGGCCAAGAAGCAGAGGAAAGGGCAGGGCCTGGGGGTGCCAGGGACCCCACTTTCCTGTTCCACGCAACCATCCTGGTGACTCACTTTCTAAATCTTGCTCAGAATGGGACCTTGTCCTAGAGCCTGTGACAGAACAACAGGCAAGGGACACCAGCAAGGTTCCTTCCCTCTGTGCCCAGCCATCCTCTGAAACTCTGTGGTGACTCTCCTCCCTCAGATGGGACCCTAAGCAGTCTGTCCCTCTCTGGGCCTTGTTTTCCTACACGTTAGCACAGCCTCCCAGGGCCTTCTTGAATTTTTTTCATTCTGCAGGTGAGAGGAAACCAGCCAGAACTGGTAATGTGACTAAAGATTCACAGCAGAGGGCTCCTTTCGTTTTCCTGTAGAGACTCAAAGCTCCTCTCCACTGTTCCTGGAATCCAGAGACTGTTCTCACGAGACTGAACAGGGCAGCCATGCTCCACCAAGTCTCTGGAATTGAGCAATCCAAATGGCACTCGGGCCAGGGCTAGTAAGCTTCTGTCTGCCCCTTGGTTATCTGGACAAGTCCAGGGCTTTAGGCAATGTTGCTGGAGACTGAGACAGAGATCCATGCTGGAAGCGATAGCACAGTCTGTGGGGTGTGTTGTGGTATGCTGGGCTTTCCCAAGGCTAAGGCACGGCAAGTGTGTTGAAAGGTTCTCCTGGAGAGCTCAGCTGCCCGGATGCTTGCCCAGTGAGCACAAGGTCCCGCACTTAAGCCCTAGCACTGCTCACACTGGTATGATGGCACCTGCAATCAGTCTCAGGACTATGAGGTAGAGGAGGGAGGTTCAGGAATTCAAGACTGTCTTGGGCTATATAATAAGTTTAGGGAATGCCTGGGCTACTTGAGACTGTTTCTTAAAAAAAAAAAGAAAAGAAAAGAAAAGAAAAGGAAAGGAAAAAGTTTTAATCAAGGCCTAGTGATACCCAGTAACTGTATTGAAGTATGGAGTTTGTGGGAGACAAACACTGGCAGTGAGGGCTCATGCTGTGTCATCGCATGCTGTCCTTGTTCTGGTGGCTAGTTTTTGTGACAACCTGACACAAGGTAAAATTATTAAAGAGGAGCCCCAATTGAGAAAATTCCTCCATATGTGGGTGGGGCCATCCCTGGGCTAGTGGTCCTGGGTTCTATAAGAAAGCAGGCTGAGCAAGCCATGAAGTGCAAACCAGTCAGCATCCTCCATGGCCTCTGCATCAGCTCCTGCCTCCAGGTTCCTGTGCTGTTTGGGTTCCTGTCCTGATTGCCATTGATGGCAGTGATTGAGAAGTGTAAGTGGAACAAACCTTTTCCTCCCCTGGAGGCTTTTGGGTCATGGTGTTTCAGCACAGCAACAGAAACCATAACTAGGGCTGGTGAGATGGCTCAGTGGGTAAGAGCACCCAACTGCTCCTCCAAAGGTCCAGAGTTCAAATCCCAGCAACCACATGGTGGCTCACAACCATCCGCAACGAGACCTGGCGCCCTCTTCTGGAGTATCTGAAGACAGCTACAGTGTACTTACACATAATAAATAAATCTTTAAAAAAAAAAAAAAGAAACCATAACTAAGAAAACTGTGTTAGAACTTTTTAAAATCTGTTCAATAAACTATTTGTTGAGCTCCAGCTGTGCATTGGGCTCTGGGACATATATGGAGTCCTGAGGGTTGGTGTGCATAGACCCAGGTCCCACTGTGAAGTCTGAAATGGGATGAGCAGACAGGCACAGAGACAGTCCACGGCGGAGCAGAAGTCACCCACGCCAATTGAGGTGAAGCTCACACAAAGCCTGAGGACCTGGCTGATAAAGGTCACTGTGGTCCTAGAAGCCAGGCAGTGTCTGAGCTGACATCTGCAGGAGACTCTGGAACAGGCCTCAGGCTGGGGCTGCCATTCAAGGGCAGCCAATGCTAGGAAGCAAAGCCCTGAGGCTGGCCACAGGTGAGTCTGCTGGACCAGGAAGGCAGGGACAGATGAGCTGAGGGCTGGGATTCCGCAGGCTATCTGGCTGTAGAGAGAGGTTGGGTTGTCTTCTGCTGCTGAAGAGATTTAAATCTTAGTGAAGCCCAGGGTGGTGGTTCCCTCCTGTAATCCACTTAGGAGATAGAGGGGGAAGGAGTATAAATTTGAGTCAAGTCTGAACTACCTAAGGAGAATCTATCTATAAATTAAGTAATTAATTAATTAACCTGGTTTATACATACAAAGGTCCTCTCTGCTTCTTGATAGAGAACAGACTATCATGGGCCAAGAATGGATTCTGTTTGTTTGGTTGTTTTAAGATAGGGTTTCTCTGTGTAGTCTTGGCTCTCCTGGAACTCTCTTTGTAGACCAGGTTGGCCTCAAACTCAGAGATCTACCTGCCTCTGCCCTGCAAGTGCTAAGACTAAAGGCATGTGCCACCACCACTGAGCTGAGAATGGGTTCTTAGAGGCTGGGGGGAGGGGGCTATGGGGGAAGGGAGGGAACCCAGGCTGCTGGCTTCAATGAGTCAATGGTAGAAGGGATCAGAAGTCAGCCGTTTGAGGCATGTCACTGTGAAGTTGAAGTTTGCTAGACTTGCGGCAGAGTGGGATGCCAGGAGCTAGGGAGACTAGAAATCAAGCAGGGCTGTTGGGTTGAAGGCCACCTGCTCTCGTGACCACCGAGGGCCAAGCCCTTTGGAATCTGAGTGGGCTCAGGATAGTCTCCAGGGAGGGAGCCAGGGTGACCTGTAGGGAACTCATAGCTGGGGTTGGAAAGGAGAAAGCAGTCCCACACCTTGGATTCTCCATAAACAGGCTGGCAGAGAAGCCAGGTGCAGAGTACGCTCTCTAGCCATCCCCACTGCCTGTGAAGAGGCCGAGGCAGAAGGAAGGAAGATTGGAGCTAGAGTTCAATCAGGTTCAACATAGTGCAACATTATCTCTAAACCTGTCTGGGAGGAGGGAGTGGTTCGAGAGATGGAAGGAAGCCAGGTGTGTCCCAGAAGATAACAGGGATGCCTTCTAGGAAAGAGAGGGTTATAGGTACAGCTGGGACACAGTCTGTTTATGGGAGACCCTGGGGCCAGTCCCAGCACTGAAAAAGGAAGAAGAGGTGGGCTTTGTGATGTGAGAATCCATCTATCTGGATTAGCCCACAGGGAAGTTGGAGCAAGTTGACTGGAGCAGCCTGGACTGAGGAGGCAGGGAGTCAGAACAAAACACTGGGTATGGGACACGACCCCCCCCCCCCAACCCAGTGGCTACACAGCAAGTGGGACAAGTGACTTGGAGGACAGAAGCAGAGGCGTCTTGTTGGCAAGTTTTTATGTGACGGAAGCAGAGAATTAGCACTGGATGGAAGGGACGAGAGGGTCAAGTGAGGGTTTTGTCCAAATATGGGAGATAGAAAGCCAAAACCGTGCACACATGCCTGTAATCCCAGTACTGGGGAGGGAGGGGGAGGAAGATCAGAAACTCCAGGTCATCCTCAGCTATATATCCCGAGTTCAGTGCCAATCTAGGCTACTGGTTGAGATCTTATCTCAAAATAAAATAAAACCTTGTTCTATGCTAATAGAGACAGATGGCCTAGAAGAGGGAGCTAGAGATGTGGAGAAAGGGTTTACCAAGGAGAGAAGTAGAGCGTGTGTGTGTGTGTGTGTGTGTGTGTGTGTGTGTGTGTGTGTGTGTATGTGTGTGTATGTGTGTGTGTGTGTATGTGTGTGTATGTGTGTGTGTATGTGTGTGTGTTAGTCGTTGATGATGATGATGATGGAGAGTTGAACCCAAGGCCTCTTGCATGCTGGGACTCTGGCCATGCAGGGTGACTAATTGAAGTCACTGACCCCGCCTGTGTAGTGACCCCAATTTGCTGTTAGCTAGCTATTTTGTAGACTGCTATCGCTCACACACACCAAGCACTAAGGATGAATCTTTTCCTAACTAACATTATTAACACTGCTTAGAAATGAGACAGTCAAGCCTCAGAAAGATCCCTGAACTCACCCAAGACCCACCCATCAGTCAGGGACAAAGCAGGGGCCTGGGCCCCTGCCCCAAGAGACCCAGCCATACTGCCTCTGCAATGGCCACAGTCTTCAAAGGATTAGGCCGGCTCTTACACCAATAACTGGGTCGCAGTTGTGTGTGGAAGTGGGGAGAAACAGAGGGGAGACACAGCTTTCTCTGTGTGTCGTATTTCTTTGCCAGGAGTGTTAGGAACCAGCTGAGCCCACAAAGCCCTGAGTGCTGAAGCTGGCTTGCTGTGTAATGACACCATGTCTCCACCCCCAAGTCATATCGAGAGTGTTAGTTCTTCAAACCCTATGCCAGGAATCCTGGGACACTTGGAGCCACTGGGCCCCTCTTGCTCCTTTTCTATGGCAGTAGTGGAGCCTGAGTACAGGGCTTTACACTTGCTAACAAATGCTTTCCTCTGAGACGTACTCCCAGCCCTTTTTACATCTTATATCGAGGCAGACCCTCAACTACGTTGTCCAGTCTGTCCTTGAATTCATGCTATAGTCCAAGGAAGCCTTAAACTTGGGATCCTCTTGTCTCAGCTTCCCAAGTAGCTGTGCTTATAGGCAGCTCCGCATGGTCCCACTCCTTATTCTTAATTCTCTGCTACTCAGTCGGATCCACTTTCACTGAAGCCCAAAGTCCAGGATCAACAGCTCGCATCCTTGCCAGGCTGAGCTCAGAGCTGATGCTCTCCCAGCGCCTCTTTACAGGAGATTGTGGCAGAGGCTCACGGTGCTGGCGCTGTCCCAATGCCTGTTTACAGGAGCGTTTCCATATCTCACTTACATTTCCGGGAAGTCTCCCTTGTCCCAGCCAGGAAGATCAACAAACACATGAGCCCAGATAAGTGCAAGGTTTCTCCCAGGGCCGGGGTTTGGGTCACACTTTCCCTTTTTGTCCCATATCACAAACAGTAAACCCCCAGTGTTGGGGTGAACCCCAGCCCGATGAGGAATCTCTTTCCTTCTCTTTGGAGAAAGCACCAGCACGTGGACTTAAGGGTTAGAAGCTCTCAGAAGGCCACGTCCCATCCCATTCCCTGGCATTAGAGACCATACCTGAGTGGGGAAAAGGTCTTTGTAAACGGGTGTGCTGGTACACACCTGGTAAGTCTAGCCCTTGGGAGGTAGAGGCAGGAGAATCAGGAGTTCAAGGCCAGCCTGGGTTTACTTGAAACCCTGTCTCAGAAAAGGGAAAAGAAATATAGGGAGAGAAGGGAGAAACCCCTACATTTTTGTCACCTTAAATGGTCAAATTGGTTGGAAATGTTAGCACACCCAGGAAGCTAACAATGGTTCCCACCTGAAAGATGGAGGAGACCTTAGATCTCGAGTGTCACTTGAAATGTGCCAAAATCAAATCCAAGTACAGAGCCGACCAGCACACAGCAGCCTGTGCTGGTGAATGAATTAGTTCAGACAATGTCAAGTCATCCCGAGGCCCAGTGGGGTGGTACACCCAGCCTGCAGGAAGACCTGTAGTCAATTTGTGCAGCATGACTCTCAAGAGAAAAGTCACCTTGGAAGGGTTTATTCACTCATTCACTCTGCAGTAAGGGAGTGTCCTGTAGAGACTCTGGAGCCAGAGGAGGCCCTATGCCTCAGTTTCTCCATGTATGAAATCAATATTACTTTACTGATAGACATTTGTGGGATCATATGAATTTTTAGCTGCAAGGTACAATTGACAATATTGACACAGCACACACACATAAAACAAGTGTCTACTGTTATTACCCTGATCAGAAACAGACCAGCCAGGACCTCCAAATAGTCCAGTAGACTCCAATATGCTGCAGCTGAGCCCACCAGAGAAAAGTGGCAGAGACTAGTATAGACTGCACAAACCTCCTGTGCTAACGCCCACTAAAACCAGATTACACCAGTCAAAACAGGATTAGTGCGGTCAGTCTGGGATCCTTGCATGCTGCTCGCACCCACGCAGGTCTCCCTGAGCTCTGTGCACATTGGCTTTCAGAACGGTCTGGCTCCCAGGGGCGGGCAGCGATGCCCAGGCACAGAGGGCGGAAGCCGCCGCTGCGGAAGGCAGGCAGACACACTGAGCAATGTGATTGCTGCTAAGAGAAACACGCACATTCCCGTGTCAGCTCGAACCTCCCAGTATCTGACCCTGACTTTACACAAACTGAACAAGAGGCAGAGAGTATATGGTCCAGCATCCTGAGAGCCAGCTCAGCAGCTGACAGTGCTTGATCTGCATCCTGACGCCACCTTGATTCCTCAAGGCCTCAAATGATGCAAGTTGTCATCTGACCTCTATATGTACAGTGTGGCATGTGTGTGCTCCCCAACTCTGTCTCTGTCTGTCTGTCCATCCATCTGTCCATCTGTCTGTCTCTCTCCCTCTCTTTCACACACACACACACACCACACCACACCTCTCCCTCTCTCTCTCTCTCTCTCTGTCTCTGTCTCTCTCTCTCTCTGTCTCTCTCTCTCTCTCTCTCTTAGAATAAATAATTCCACACTTAGAGCCTATGAGCACCCGTTACTTCACAGAGCCCGCCAGCACCATGGGGATAGGGTGACTTCAAGGTCAGGAGCCGTGTGGCAGTGGTGGAAGGCTGTAGGCGATGGTAGTGAAGAGCTGGGCTGACATGGTGGGCAACCGGGCATATAGAAACCTGGCCATGCCAGCAGTTCATGGAGGAATAGTGTTACTCCATGTCTCCTGGTGGGGGCAGATGCTGGGGAGAAGGCTGGGTGGCAGCCGTCTTCCTGGGCTGCCATCAGACCCTGAGAAGGTAGAGAGGCTCCAGGAGGGTTTCCAAGTCCCCACGTGGCTCCTTTGACACATGCACTTGAGCAGAGAGCCGTGCAGGCCAAGACCTGGCTGCCAGTCAAAGCCCTCCCCGCCCCGGCCTGTCTGTGTTTCTGCCATGCTTCTGTGTGACAGAGTGGCAGAGAGCAAGTCTCCACCCTGTCAGTGTCTCACAAGCCCATATCTGAAGTGAAGCAGCCCCTTCTCTGCTCACCAGTGGATCAGAGTGTGTGGAAATCCAAGGGTTTACTGGGCCCAACCCTCTCACTGCAATGGAAGGAGCCAGGAGGAGTGGACCATGCTGGGTGGCTTCCAGGGGCGCCCGCAGCAGACAGCATCACACACGCATTATCTCATTCCTCCCTCAATACCTGGCGAGGTTTTGTCATCCCCACTTCAAGATGGGAACACTGAGTTCCAGTCAGAAGACCTGCTCGGACACAGTTCTTTAAGAAACAGGCCTTATCTCTGGGGCCTCTGGAGCAGAAGGCAGACATGGAGAAGCCGGAGGTCAAGGGCTGGATGGAAGAATAGCCCAGAATCAGCCTGTGCATGCAAGGATTTGAGCAGCTTGGGCCCAGGAAGGAGCAGGAAAGCTGTAATGCATTGCACAAAGATTTCCAATTTTCTGCCTGTTCGTAGGGTGTTATGGTTCAAAAAACATCTGTAAATGGGTCATGGTGATGCAGGCCTGTAATCCCAGTGCATGGTGGGTGACACAGAAGAATCTCCTTGAGTTCAAGGCCAGTCTCAGCAACAGAATCTCTCTGTCTGTGTGTGTCTGTCTGTCTCTCAATCTCTCTCTCTCTCTCTCTCTCTCTCTCTCTCTCTCTCTCTCTCTCTCTCTCTCACACACACACACACACACACACACACACACACACACACATCAGGAGGGGCTGGAGGGATGGCTCAGTAGATAACCTGTCTAACCAAGCACATGAATCTGAATTTCAATCTCCTGTATTCACCTAAAGCCAGATGTGCAAGCTCACATCTCTAACCCTAGTGCTGGGCCTGGGGCAGGGATAGGCAGGGCTTGGGGAAGGACTGCCTTCTGAGATGGCAAACTCTGCGTCCATTCAATGAGCGGCCCTGCCTCCAAAAATTAGGGGAAGAAACCATTGAGGAAGAAGCCAGCCTTTGGCCTCCACTCTCACCTTTGAAGAGAAAGACTTGAATCCACCACACAGAACAAAGCAAAAAAATTAGACATGGAGAGAGTATGACTATGTGCATCGCTGCACTTGGAAGGCTGAGGCAGAGATCTGAGAGTTCAAGGCCAGCCTTGGCTATGGAAGGAGCTTCAGACCCTTTGTCAAACAGCAATCAAATCAAATAAACAAAAATCTACTCGGCTTGTAGTAAAATGTCTTACTCTGCCTCTGCCCCACTTGTCCTCTTCTGGATCTTTGTCCCCACCTCCTTCCGGTCACCTTCTTTTAGCATCCCTGGATTCTTTCAGAGTTTGTTTATATATGTGCAAAAGTGATGGGTGTCGGTGGAGGCAGTGGTCGTGGCTGTGGGGCGGGCTGTGAGGCTCACCTTTAATCTCAGCACTCAGGAGGCAGAGGCAGGTGAATCTCTCTGAGTTCCTGGTTAGTCTGATCTACAGAGGGAGTTCCAGAACAGCCAGTTTGAGAACAACTCTGTCTCAAACAAAACAAAACAAAACAAAAAAACCTGACTGCTTGCTTCTAGCACCTGTTTCCATAGAAACGCTGGCAAATAGGATCAAGCCATCCCCATCTCACTAGCTGAGATCAGTGATCAGAGATCTTCCTGGCTCCTTAACACCGCTGTATAATACCTTGCAATGCACACTGAGTGCATTCATAAGTAGGTCCCCAGGGCAGGCTCTGGAGTTGCTTCTGTTGGTTCTATTTTGTGCTAGAACCCACAGCCCAGCACGAGTTTCCCATGCTCTACCTCTGATCTCTACCCTCAGCTCCAGAGCTGTTCTTCTTACTTTATATGTTTGTTGTTTGGAGACAGGCTCTTCAGTGGTAGCCCACTCTGGCTTCAAACTCACAGCAGGCCTCTTGTCTCAGCTGGGACTATAGACACGAGTGGCCGGATCTAATCTTAGAGTCATAAACAGTGCTACAACAAACCATTGTGCTTACACTGTTTCATCCACGAGCAAGAATATTAACAGAAAAAGTCCCCCAGCTACACTGAAGACACTACATTGATTTTTTTCTTTTTCTTCTGGCTGTACTGGAACTCTCTCTCTCTCTGTAGACCAGGCTGGTCTTGAACTCAGAAACCCACCCACCTGTGTCTCCTGGATGCTGGAATTAGAGGAGACCCCCATCACCCGACCAGCATGAATTGGCTTTCTATTGCTGCATATCAGATTACCTCACACTCAGCAGTTTAAGACAACAACTGGCGCCATTCAGTGCTGGGTGCTGGAGAGCCCCTTAAGATGTGTGCGAGGCTTAGCTCTCATTCGGAGATGCTGGAAGGGAGCAGCTTCTAACTCGTTCCCAAGGCAGCATTTGGTTCCTGGAAGCATAGACCCCGGGTCCCTGCTGTCCTGGTGGCTACCAGCCTAGAACTCCCAGAGTCCTTTTTGCTCCCTTCAACAACAATCGAGAATCATCACAATGCCTCTTTCCCAGCCTTCGAATTAACGAATTAACGACTTCTGCTGGGGAAACCCCAGACTTCCAAGGGGGCTCCCCTGCCCTGTCTCCATCCACCCAGGATAATCTCCCTACTCCTCATCAACTGACTTGGGACCTCACCTGCCCCTCTTCAAGCTCCCTCTTGCCACTTAATGGGATCTGATCACTGAATTCCGTCCGATGGTCACAAGCCTACGACACACGCAAGTTCAGGTCCTTGTGGAGATGAGACCGGCGAGGGTCACCTCAGGATTCTGCCTCCTGTGGGTATTTTTGTGATTTTTGCTAAAGATTGCCATCTTGTCCCACATACGGGCTGTGTGAAGGCGTCCTCTCTCGAGCAGTAATGTGTGTGCCTGCTCGCTCAGGGAACGCAGTTTAAAGAATGTTATCAAACTTTGGACTTCTGCCAATCTGATAGGAGAAAAATGGAATCTAAATGTATTTTAAATTCATGCTTACATTACCCATCACAGTGAGCATTTCTTCAAAAGCATAACAACCGTTTCCAGTATTTTTGTGGCTTCTAATTTTTTTTTTTAATTTTAAACATTTATTGGTAGGGGGAGGTTGGAGTTTGGGGTGTACACAGAGGTCAGAGGAGGGAGGTGGGGAGAGACTCCACTTTATTCCTTTGAGGCAGGGTCTCTTCCTAAAGACAGAGCTCATATTTTGGGCTGGGCGTGCGGCCAGCAAGCTGCAGTAATTCCCACAATACAGACATACTCTAGACCATGAAGTCCCAGCCTGAGAATGTCGCAACCCAGGGCTCTTCAGGGATCCAGATCTGAACCAAGTTACTCCTTACATATGGGGAACTCAACTCTCCAAGAGGGTGCTTCCAGGGAGAGGAGAAGAAAAGTCATGTGTGTGATCCAAGTTCAGGTCCTCACAGTTTCAAAGCAAGGTCTCTTAACCACTGAGCCATTTCTCCAGCTCCAAGTATTTAGGTTTTGTTTGTTTGTTTGTTTCTTGCTGCTTTAAATACTTTTTAAAATTATGTATTAAGGTTTTGCCTGTTTGTATGTCTGTGTGCCATTTGCATGTCTGATACACGTGGAAGCCAAAGAGGGCATCAGATCCCCCGGAACTGAACTTATAGATGGTTGTCGTAAACGGCCATGTGATTGCTGGGAATATTCTTTGGAATTACCCAGGTCCTCTGGGAGAGCAGCCAGTGCTCTTAACTGCTGAGCCATCTCCTGAGTTCACACCAACGAAGCCTTTCGTTTTAAGCCTAGAAATGCCATTCTTTCAAACAACAAAATTAAAATTTTCAGATTTATTTTATTTTATGTGTATAAGTGTTTTGCCTGTGTGCATGTATGTATGTGCACCATTTACATGTCTGGTGCCCAGAGGAGGGAGTTGGATCATGAGGAACTGGAGTTACAGATGGCTGTGAGCTGCCATGTGGGTGCTGGGAATGAAACCTGGGTCCTCTATGAGAGCAACAAGTGTTCTTAACCGTTGAGACCTGGATAATTCCGAAGAATATTCCCAGAAATCACATGGCCGTTTACAGCAACCATCTATAAGTTCAGTTCCAGGGGATCTGATGCCCTCTTTGGCTTCCACGTGTATCAGACATACAAACAGGCAAAACCTCAATATATAATTTTAAAAAGTATTTAAAGCAGCAAGAAACAAACAAACAAACAAAAGAAACCTAAATAGTTGGAGCTGGAGAAATGTCTCAGAGGTTAAGAGACCTTGCTTTGAACCTGTGAGGACCTGAACTTGGATCACACACATGCCTTTTCTTCTCTCTAGCTTTTCCAAAATTAATTTTAAAAAGGAACTCTTCTCTTTTTTCCTTGTAATGTGGTTATATTTCCATTGTTTGCTTTTGTAATTTCTTGTTGGGTGGGGGGAGGGTTGTTTGCTTTTCAAGACTGGGTTTTCGCTATGTATCTCTGGCTATCCTTGAACTCACTCTGTAGACCAGACTGACCTCAATTTGGAGATATATCAAGTGGCCTCTGTCCTTTGTCAAGAGGGCAGCAAGCCCTGCCCAACTCCCCCCTCCCTACTTCCCATGCACCCTGAATCCTCGGGGTGGGGGTATGGGGTGGGGGTGGAATGGAGTTGAGCCTTAAGAATGAGGGAGGGAGCTGAATGTGAATGACTTTAAACCCAGCACTCGAGAGGCAGAGACGGGCAGGTCTCTGTGAGTTGAAGGCCAGCCTGGTCTACATAGTGAGTTCTCGGACAACCAGAGTTACAGCATGATTGCCTGTCTATAGATAGATAAATAAATAAAATGTCATGGAGTGGTGATGCATGCCATTAACCCCACCAGTTGGGAGGCAGAAGCAAGCAGACCTCTGAGTTTGAGGTACACCTGCGCTGCATAGTGAGACCCTGTATCAACAAATAAAAAGAGGGAAGGACCAGAGAAGACAAGTTCATCCATGTAGTGTAGGAGCAAAGATTGGCAGGTGTGAGAACCAATAGGAACTCAGCCTGGAAAGGGTTAGCAAACTTATGTCGGCGCAGCTCCCCCATGTTAGAGGAGGCATCTTCCAGAGTCTGTTAAATGGAGTGAGATGGAGGGGAAACGAGGTTTCGAACCTCAAGCTAAGTCATCGTCTCTTTATTACCACAAGAAGCAGAGACAACTAAACAAACCTGGCCTGCAGTGTCATCCCGAGCCTCAGGCTCTCGCTGCACACCACTGCCATCTTGTGGCCGACAGGGAATTCTCCGGGACAGGCTTCCCGTGTCAGGTCTAGTGTGGAGCTGAAGGAGAAGCTCGGAGATTCAGACTGGACCACCTTACTCATTACGTATGGAGAGATCAAGTCTCAAAGAGGGCACTGCGCAGACTAGGGAAGAAGAGATTAGATCGTACGTAAGCTAGCTCAAAGTTTACTGCATAGCTCTGTTTTTTTATTTTATTTTATTTTATTTTTTTAATTAAAAAATTATTTATTGACTTGTTAGGAATGAATGATTCTCTTATATGTATGTGTGTGCACTTGGATGCCCAATATCTGCTCAGAAGAGGATTCTCTGGGACTGGATTTAGAGACTAGTGTGAACTTCCATGTGGGTGCTGGGGATTGAACCCAGGCCTCTGGAAGAGCAAACAGCGTTCCTGATTTCTAAGCATTTCTCCAGCCAGTCTGGTTTTGTTGTTGTTGTTGTTGGTTTTGGTTTTTTTTTGAGACAGGGTTTCTCTGTATAGCTCTGGCTGTCCTGGAACTCACTTTGTAGACCAGGCTGGCCTTGAACTCAGAAATTCGCCTGCCTCTGCCTCCCAAGTGCTGGGATTAAAGGCGTGCGCCACCACGCCCGGCTTGCCAGTCTGGTTTTTATCAGCTGTAAGAGCCTGGGCAGGTGACCTCATCTCTCTGAGCCACACTCTCCACCTCTACAGAGGCCGTTCTCTCAACTATATAGCAAGTTTGAGGCGAGCCTGGGCTACTTGGCATTCTTTGTCCACCCTGTCCTGCCCCCTCCTAAATGATATGACAGCTGAGACTGTCAGGGTGCTGGGCAGCCAGGGTCAAGGAGTTCCCAGAAGAAAGGGAGTAGCCACCATATGCTGAGCAGGAAGTCCCCTTTTATTGTGACATTTATTGGACATTTCCTGGCTCTGGGCAGTTTGGCCTGTTGTACGGACGACTTTACAAAGGAAGACAGACAAAAGTTCAGAGCACAGGTGATGTCTGGTGTGATGGCGCACGCCTGTAATCCCAGCACTCAGGAGGCAGAAGCAGGTGGGCTTCTGTGAGTTCCAGGATAGCCTGGTCTACAGGTTAAATTCCAGGACAACCAGAGCGACACAGTGAGATTCCCATCTCAAAACAAACAAAAAATGTAATCACAAAGTAAAAATGTAATCACAAAATCAAAAGGGATTTAAATATTAAGGTAGGTCACAGACTCTCAGAAAGAAAAAAACCTGCATGCCCTGCTCCATGTGTGTAATATAGCCAATAGTATATGTGTATATATACTATTGTATACACACAAATGTACATGTAGGCACAGGATAACATGTAGGAAAGAAATATAAAGAAAGGCTGAGGAACGGTTAAATGACCACTCAGTATAGAAGGTCTCTGACTTGTATAGCTTTGAGACTGGTTAATTCTATACGGTGTGTGATGGTTTTCATTAAAAACGTTTTTGGGTTTTTGTTTTTAAAGATTTATTTACTATTATACATAAGTACACTGTAGCTGTTGTCAGATGCACCAGAAGAGGGCGTCAGATCTCATTATGGGTGGTTGTGAACCACCATGTGGTTGCTGGGATTTGAACTCAGGACCTTCGGAAGAGCAGTCAGTGCTCTTACCCGCTGAGCCATCTCGCCAGCCCCCAACCACGTTTTTTTATAATAAAGATTTTTTTTTAAAACATAAAACAAGGCTCTGTGGTTCAGTGGTTTGAGATGTCTGCCTCACCCTGACAACCTGGAGTCAAGCTCTGGTCTCAAAGGCTGAAGGGGAGAACTGCTCCCACGGGTTTGCCCCTGACCTCCAAGTGTACACGGTGACACATCCACACTCTTCCACACACTAAACGAATAAACTTATGAAAATAAATAGAAACAGTGGGACTGAAGGAGCACAGAATGGAGGATAAAATGGCAAGTGCACAGCACACATAAGGGCCACCATGTCACAGTGAGCCGGCCATGTCACAGTGAGTCGCACCAAGGGACTTGAATTCTAGACTGTGTTTCAGGGACGGTCAGTCTTCATCTCAATGTTGAATGTGTATTGAAGTGACGTTGACCATTTGTGCCTCTATTCCCTGAAAGATGCAACTTAACTCTCCGAGGAAAGCACCTAGAATTCATGTTAGTCACCAAAATACGTTTTCAAACTCACTGGCAAAGGTGGAGTGAGCATCTTCATGAGGAGTGAAAGTTTCCCAGAATGACTACCGGGTGTTTTTTGTTTTATTGTTTGTTTGTTTCTGAGGCAGGGTATCTCGGTGTAGCCCTGGCTCTTCTGGAACCCCACTCTGTAGACCAGGCTGGCCATGAGCTCAGAGATCTGCGTGTCTCTGCCTCCCGAGTGCCACCACCACCAGGCTGTGACCATTAGCTTGAAGAGACCAAATTAAACTTCTAGGAATGAGTAATAGAGTGATGAAAAGCCAAGAAAAAATTAGAGTGGCTGGGGCCTGACTGAAGAGAGAGAAAAGTCTGGAATGAGCATGGGGACAGGGGACTAAAATTTAAGGCTAGTGAGAGGCTCAGTGGGTAAAGGCACTAGATGTCACCCTGATGTGCCCAGACACACATGGTGGAAGGAGGGAGCAAACGCCCACAAATTGTACTTTAACCTCCATGTGCTCTCTCTCTCTCTCTCTCTCTCTCTCTGTGTGTGTGTGTGTTTGTTTCTGTGTCTCTGTCTCTCTGTCTCTCTCTATCTCTGTCTCTGTCTGTCTGTCTTTCTGACGCACATATACACATGTAAAAAAAAAAATCCCATCCACATGGTATTACAGATATCACACAGCTTGGAGGGTTGCTGTAAGTTTGAGACTAACCTGGTCTACATAGCAGGTTCTAGTCCAGCCAGGGTTACATAGTGAGACCTTGTCTCAAACAACAACAACAACAGCTTAAAATAATACAAAGAAAGGGTACAAGACAGAGAGACTGTGACAACTATGCACCATGGATTTAACCTGAAGTGCAGAAGGAGAGGGGGAGAAGCCCCCAGCACCTACCATCACCCTCCAGCACCCGCCAGACACTGATTTACTGATTCAAAGAGCCAGACAAATCCCCAGCCAAGAATTTTATTTTATTATAATAAATACACCACACCCATAGGGGTTGCTAATAAGGAGAAAAGCTGCCTACAGTGGGCCAATTGAAAATCCTGCACTTCCTCCCTTTAAACAGCCCTTTAAGACATCTGTTAATTAAGAAAAATGCACCTAGACACATCACGGCACAAATGCGAAATACTACAGACAGAGGAAGTCTCAGCATCTAGGAGATAAAAAGGTTGTCTCCAGAGACACAGATGTGGAACAAAGGGGTTAGCTACCTTGACTCAGCTCCCAGCCCAGATGCAGATTTTCAACTTCCTATGGATGATTTATGAACACAGACTGTACTCTGGAGCCATGGAGAAGGTCAGCAAACTCAAAGGCTGGAAACAGTCCGAACACCGTGTGCTCCTGAGCACAATTCAGTTAAACTAGGAAACAGTGATGGCGTAGTAAATACTTGTAAATTAAACAATGAGCTGCTAAATAATGCATGGCAAAGTCGGGAGAGGAATTCTAATTAAGACAGAATATGTGAAAATGAGCGGTTGTAAGTAACGCAGGCTCATAGAGCGATGCAGGTTTGGGTGATATTAAGAAGAAGGAGGAGGAGAGAGGGGCTGAAGAGATAGCACAGCCCTTAAGAGCACTGACTGCTCTTCCAGAGGTCCTGAGTTCAATTCCCAGGAACCACATGGTGGCTCACATCCACCTGTAATGGAATCCAATGCCCTCTTCTGGTGTGTCATATACATAAAATAAATAAATCTCTGAAGGAGGAGGAGGAGGAAGAGGAGGAGAAGGAGGAGGTGGTGGAGGAGGAGGAGGAGGAAGACCGAAAATGGGGTGACAGCCCCAGCAATTGTGGGTCAGGCGATCAAGGTCACCCTCAGCTACACAGAAAGTTCAAGGCCAGCCTAGGCAACATAAGATTCTGTCTCACAGTTTAAGAAGACAATGAAAAGGCTTTAAAATGAGGAGTGAAGTACAGAGTTAAGTGAAAAGAGGAAATACGTTTTTAAAGAAAAAAGTTGAACAGGTTGGCTCACACCTATATAAACTCAGCACTTGTGAGGCTGAGGCAAGAGGATTGCCATGAACTCCAGGCCAGCCTGAGCTACAGAGTGACACCCTGTCTTAAAGGAAATAAATAAGTGAACAAGTAAGTTAATTAATTAAGCAATAAGAATTTTTAAATTTGAAAAAATATAATTCATAATATGGATAAACCTCTAACAAGAATAAAGAGAGAAAACCATCGGGGGCGGGGGCGGAAGAGATGGCTTGGCAGTTAAGAGCCCTTGCTGTGCTTGTGGAGGACCTAAAGTCAGTTGCCAGAACCCACATCAGGCACCCTCTTCTGGTCTCCTTGGGTACCCCTACATGTATAGTGCATGCGCGCGCACACACAGGCACACACACACACACACACATATTCTAAAAACAAAGAGAAGAATAAAGGGGTGGGACATAGTGGCACATACCTTTAATCCCAGAACTTGGAAGGCAGAGGCAGAGTTAGCAGCCAGCCTGGTCTACAGAGAGAGTCCCAAGACAGGCAGATCTATGTAGTAAGAACCTAAGAACCTGGAAGAGGGAGGGAGAGATGGAGGGAGGCCGAGACAGGGAAAACATTACCAGTATCAGAATGGCAGGATGGAGCATTATTGTAAACCCTACTCATGCAAAAAAACAAAACAAAACAAGACAAAACAAAACAAAAAACCAATAAGGAAATCTGATGGACTTCTGTCGCATGATCAAACAACTTAAATAAAACCTTTGAAAAGATAACATAGCAAAACCAAGGCAGAGAGGAGAGAAAACCCAAGCCAGCCTTTTATCAACCAAGGTCACCGAAGCTTGAAGGGCGTTACTGGTATCCCAACATTGAAGGTACAAATACATCAGTCTCATACAAACTCAGAATATAGTGGAAGAAGGACCATTTCCCAACATATTTTATGAGGTCAGCATAATCTAATGCTAAAACCAAATAAAATCGTTATTTTGAAACCACAGACTGACGCCCTTCATGTACACAGTGACAGAAATCTTTAATGAAATATTAGAAAACCGAGTTAGTAATGCAGAAACAGAAAGAAACAGTAGTAGATGAGGTGTATCCTACACATTTAAAATCTCGGGCCAGAGAGGTGGCTCAGAGGCTAAAAGTGACTGCTGCTAAGCACGACATCCCGAATTTGATCCCCACACTGACAGCCGAACCCAGGTCCTCCACACCAGGTTCCCTCTGGTTCGTGCTCAGCTTTCCCACATAGACTGAAGTCAGGGACCCTCCAAGCCTTCAGCACCAGATTGGAAGCTCCGAGGAGCCCATCCTCCTGGCTGAGTATCTGCAGGTTCTCCATCTCTCAAGTGTGCAGACAGCCACTGTCAGACTGCCCATCCTATGCCGTGCAGCCAATCCATTAAATCCCCTATAATGAGTGTTCATCCTGTTGGTTCTGTACCTCTAAAGAACACTAACTCAGCCGGGCGTGGTGGCGCACGCCTTTAATCCCAGCACTCGGGAGGCAGAGGCAGGCGGATTTCTGAGTTCGAGGCCAGCCTGGTCTACAAAGTGAGCTCCAGGACAGCCAGAGCTATACAGAGAAACCCTGTCTCGAAAAACCAAAAAAAAAAAAAAAAAAAAAAAGAACACTAACTCATAAACATGGGGACCAAAAGGCCAAACTCCAGCTGTGTGGCCATCCCAGCTGACACCAGACCTGTATGTGATGTCATCTCTGACCTTTTGCCTGGTCTATGCCTGCAATGATTGTGGCTCATGCCATCCACAGTACTGACCCAGTTACCTAGTTCCTAGGACAATGAGACAACACTTGGCTTTCTCTTAAGTCATTTTCATGGGGGGTACCCTAGGTCATTGGCACAGGTCAGACACTTTGTGAAAGAGGCACAGACAGACAATCAGCATGAGGAAGAACTAGCACCATTGTTTGATAAGACATTTCAAATCCCAGCATCTTAGCATTCAGGGGCCTGAGGCAGGAGGACTGCAGGTTTGAGGCAGTCTAGGCTACATAATAGGACCTCTCCTCCCACACCCAAAATCTGTTTATCTAAATGATGCAACAAACATTACTTTAAAAGACACAGTGGGTTAGTATTTTGTAGCACTAATAGCTTAAAAAGAAAATAACACTTTTAACTTTGGAGCAATTAGGACTTTGGTACACGGCTGATGGGAATGTTGGTGCGAACTGTTAAACAGTTTCCGGAAGTAGGCATTTATCCAACGTATTAACTAGCAACGCCATCTCTAGATGCTTAGCAAGGTCGCTGGTTCAATTTCAGGTCTGCAGTAAGAAATGCACAATGAGATAGCAGGGAGGGAGGGAGAGGCGCACAGAGAGAAACACAATGCAAAGGGTTTCCTGATGCTGAACATGCATTCATTACTTAGGCTTGTCAAAAAGGAAAAAAAAAAAAAAAACCTCAAACATACTCGGGATTAAGCCTGTAATAACTATGCACCAGTGAGCAGGGAGTCAGTGGGGGAACACAAGCCCTGCGCTGTGGGGCTGCACTTGGCAGCCATGGTGGCAAACCCTGACAAATGGCCTGCTTTCACAAACAAATGACTTACAAGAGGAAAAGAGATAGAAAGGCTAAATAGGATGTGAGAAAACATCAAAGCAAGCACAGTTCTGACTGCTCGGGACAATGAGGAACCTGATCCTCTGCCTTCTCCTGGGGCTCTTTAAGCTGTGTTCGGATTTGCTTCCTGTTACTGGGACCAAACACTCTGAGCACTAGCGAAAGCCACTTGGGAAAGAAAGGGTTTATTTCAGCCTAAACTTCCGTGGTAACCACTGAGTCCGGGCAGGACCTCAATGGCAGGAACCTGGAGGCAGGAATGGAAGCAGATACTGCAGAGGGACACTGCTTGCTGGCTTTGCTCCCTCTGGTTCGTGCTCGCATCCGGCCTGATCGCTGATGGCGTCATCCACAGTGGTCTGGACCCTCCCACATCAATTTACAAGAGCGATCTGGCAAGTTGACTTAAGGATTAACCAGGACAGTTGGGATCTGGTGACAACGTTGTTGTCTTGTTTCAGCTGGATGGACCGCAGTAGGATGGAAGGTTGAAGGGTTTTTTTTTTATCATAAAAATTAAAATATAAATTACACACCAATCGTAACGATTAGAGGGTTTCAACAGAGCGGCATCGGAAATCTCCTAGGAGACAGGCTTCTGGGCGTGTCCTCAAGGGAGTTTCTAGGTTGGGTTAAATGGGGTGGGAAGACTCACCCTAAATATGGGGTGCACCGTTGCCTTGGCTGGGGTTCTAGACTGAATAAAACAGAGAGAGAGAGAGAGAGAGAGAGGGAGGGAGGGAGGGAGGGAGGGAGGGAGGGAGGGAGGAGGGAGGGAGGGAGGGAGGGAGGGAGGGAGGGAGGGAGGGAGAGAGAGAGAGAGAGAGAGAGAGAGAGAGAGAGAGAGAGAGAGAGAGAGAGAGAGAGAGAAGAGAGAGAGAAGAGAGAGAGAAGAGAGAGAGCGCTCTCGTGCTCACGAGCCAGCTGCGCAGCTGCAGTTTATCTCTGTCTCCGGTTCCTGTGGCCAGCTGCCTTAAGTTCCTGTCACCCGCCTTCCCTGCAGTGATGGGCGATAGCCTCAAACCCTGAGCCAGAACAAACCCTCCCTTCCTCGACACCGCTTTTGTTTTGTCACAGCAAGAAAACATCGAAATTGTACAAAGCCAAAACCATATCCAAAAAAGGAAGTTGGCGTGATGTTTTCTCTTTGGGGACAGAGGTGAGAACCTGGGGGAATACAGGGAGAGCCTCTCCGGCAAATGGTAGTGGCCAGGCTTTGGCTTTAGACATGAGCCACTACCCGGAGCTTTGTTTTACACTGTATTTTATTTATTTGTTTATTTATTTTGTTTATTTAAAGATTTTTTTTAAAAAAAGATTTTGTTTTAAGCACCTGTGTGCATGTGTGCATCAGGTATGCATGTGTGTGTCTGCTTCAATATTTTCAGGTATCTCTGGAGGTCAATAAAGGGCATCAGATCCTTTGGAGCTGGAATTACAGACAGACGTGAACTGCCTGATGGGAGCTGGAGACCAAGCCTCTGGAAGAGCGTGCTTTAACCACTGAGTCATCTCTCCATGGAGCCTTTGTTTGTTTGTGTTTGGTTTGGTTTGGTTTTTCAAGACAGAGTTTCTCCATGTAGCCCTGGCTGTCCTGGAACTCACTCTGTAGACCAGGCTGGCCTGGAACTCAAACTCAGAGATCTGCAGGCCTCTGCTTCCTGAGTGCTGGAATTAAAGGTATATGGTACCACCGCCTGGCTTCTATGGTGGCTTTTAATCAGTGTGGTTTCCTGCATTTGTACTGTATTTAAGCATAAAAACGATCTGGGGACCAGGAAGATGGCTCAGTGGATAAAGGCACTCACTGCCAAACCTGACCTCAATTTGATTTCCTGAAGCCACAGGATGGAAGGAGAGAATCAACTCCCCCAGACTGTCCTCTGATCGCCACATGCATGCCATGTTGTGTGCCCGCCCCTTACTCCCCCACCCCCTAGTCCCTCACCTCTGACAAAGTAAACAAATAAATATAAATTAATGTTTAAAAAGTTTAAATTTCACTGTAGAGTTTTAAGTATTTTACTTTTTTTTAAAAGATTTATTTATTTATTATATGTAAGTACACTGTAGCTGTCTTCAGACACTCCAGAAGAGGGCGCCAGATCTTGTTACAGATGGTTGTGAGCCACCATGTGGTTGCTGGGATTTGAACTCTGGACCTTCGGAAGAGCAGTCGGGTGCTCTTACCCACTGAGCCATCTCACCAGCCCAGTATTTTACTTTTTAAAGCTTGATTTTTTTTATTTATGTGTATGAGTGTGTGTGTGTGTGTGTGTGTGTGTGTGTGTGTGTGTGTGTGTGCTACCTGCATAGGGATGCTAGCAGAGGTCAGAATAGGATGTTCCTGGAGTAGAAGTTATAGGGAGACTTGTAAGTCACCTGATGTGGGCTCTGGGATCTGAATTCAGGTCCCCTGCAAGAGCAACATAGGGTCTTAACGGCTGAGTCACCTCTCCTGTCCTTGGATTTTGTTTTAAGGAGAACCTTCCAGACTACTTATTAAACACACAGACTCCTGGTCTCACCTCCCAGAGATGATTCAGTGGGTCTGAATGAAGATCAGCTTTAAGCAACTAAGATGTTTGACAACAACAATAGAATCTAACTTTGGGAGAGGTTATACAAGAATTTCAGGCATTTCCCTCTTTTTACAAAGCTCCTATTGCTGTGTGGGTGCCACGTACATGCTGGTAACCCCAACACTCAGGAGACTGGGGCAGGAGGCTAATGAGTTCCACGTCTCCTCTTTGATATCCTAGGTCAGCCCAGAACTGTCAGCCTCTCTGGTCAGTGCTTCTGGGCCAGCCTCCTCCCCAGCCTATGAGCCGTCTTCTGTATCCTCTGATTCCATCTGTGCGTCACCTTCTCGGACACTCCCTGAATTCCCTTCGTCATCCAGCACGTTCTATCATTCTCTAGTTTATCTCCTTATCTACTTCCTGTCTCCTTCCACTCCCACAAGGATGCCCTTGCAAAAGAGCTGTGATCTCTCTTGTTCCCTTCCTGACTAACCCTGGGACCCACGGCAATGTGGCACAGAGTAAGTGTTCAGTAAGCATTATGAATGAATGGATTAAGTAGGCAAGGACAAATGACTACTGAAAATCGTCTCTCTAGACTATTAGCGCCTCAGAATGTGTGGGGTGGGGTTGCAAAAGAAAAAGAGGAAAGAGGGGTGGTGCTGCAATGGATCAACGTGTCTTGCCACCAATTCTGGTTTCAGGATTTCGATCCCCACAACCCACAGGTTGGAAGAGAAGGGAATCAACTCTTGGAAGTTATCCTTTGGTTGCCACGTGGTCATCGTGGCAAGAGTGTGTCCCCTGTAGACATACTCACACACATACAAAATAAACGAAGGTTTAAAGGGGTGGGGACGGGTGAGGGGCGGGGATGGTGGTGATGGAGACCTCATCCAGTCTTTTTCAGTTGGCCTTTGTTAACTGGAGTTCAGAAACCCAATGGGAGCTCAACCCAGGCGCAATGCCGATCATGGCCAGTAGGTGGTAGAAAGGCACCGTGGCTGAAGCATAGACTAAGCAGGGCACCTAGCACCTGGGTTGATCCTGAGCCATGTTTGCTGTGAGGACGGTAGACTTTAATCCCTGGCTTTCGTACTGGCGAGGGGACCCAGGGAAAGCTGCTTCTACATGTGGGTAGGAAAAAGTCCCGAGGACTTCCGGGGTCGTGGGTGGAGTCAGGATCTGCAGAGATCCCGGGCCACCTCAAGTGTCAGGCATCTCCCAGTCTTTGTACCTCCATCAACCTCCACCCACTCTGTACCTGTGCCCACGGCAGGACACGGATGAGGACAAACCGACAGCTCACTGACTCCAGCTGTCCTTGCACAACCCGCAGAGGTGCGCAGGCGAATCCTCTCCCAGCCTTGTTCTGGCTGTGTGCCTGCTCCCTTCTGGGAACACAAAGCTCCTCCTGCCCTCTTCTCTTCGCGATGGCCTTGGTACTTGAATCACTGGGAAGCGAATATGAGGAAAATTCAGCCTGCTGGCTCCAGTGCTCTATACAGGCTCCGATGCATCGCTCGCCCTCCACCCTGCCCTGCTTGGCTTGAGGGCTCACTCGCTTCCCGCCTGGCTTCTAAGCCTTCTTTCTCATCCGTAACGGATTTTTGCTCTTGAAATTCAGAGCATGATTTCTCACCCTAAAATGAACCCTCCCTCTTCCTTTGGTCCCCGTCTTCCTGCAGCCTTCCCTTCCGTTTCTGCTACAGCACGTCTCCCTGAGAAGCTGTCCGTGCTGGGCTCCATAACACTTCTTGGACCCCAGAAGCCCATCAGTGGCCTCCGCTGTTTCCTCACCTCACCTCACTTCTTTCCTCAGCAGCCTTGGATAAAGCCGAGCATCCTTTTCTTCTTTGTCTACTGCTGATGTCCTTGACCCAGAACTGTGGAGGCCACCCAATACTGTCCCCTCTCGTTCTCTCATCTTGACCTCTCCTTAGAAACTGGTTCTTGTAGGGCCCTCCAAACTTGTTGAAGCAGAGTCTTGATTTCCACCCACCCAACCCTCACTCCCCACCCTAGCCATGAAAGGGCAGCCCTGGCCCTAAACCTTGAAGTCCGATTTTTTTTTTCTTATTTTTATTTTTTGGTTTTTAGAGACAGGGTTTCTCTTGTATAGCCCTGGCTGTCCTGGAACTCACTTTGTAGACCAGGCTGGCCTCCAACTCAGAAATCCGCCTGCCTCTGCCTCCCGAGTGCTGGGATTAAAGGCGTGCGCCACCACGCCCGGCTTGAAGTCCGATTTTACTTCCTCTTATACCCATCTGTCGGGCTGCCTGGCGGTGTTACTGCTGCTCAGGGGAGGCAGACTGCAGTCCGTGACGGGGTCTCCAGGCAGCGTTTTCTATCGTCCTCCAAGGAAGCAGAAGGGATGAATTTAGAGGACCTCTGGTCTAGCCTGAACGAAAGGTTCCAAGGGGCTCTGGTCTGGCGTGAAAGCCTGTGCAGGTAGCCTGGGTCTCTCCCGCTACTGCTACCATCCAGCAGCACTAGTGCCAGAGGCAGCAGTGGTGGAAGGTGGCGAGTAGCAGCATGCAGTCCGGAACCACACAGCAGGAGCTGTGAGGCAAGCCAGCGGCAGGAAGTACGATGGACAGCGAGAAACGCGAGAAGTAGCACCCGGCCCAGGGAGCGCCAGCAGTGGCGGTCAGGAGCACTGAGCCCAGCTTGCTGGCTGATCCAAGGTCCAGCAATGAAGGCTTCAGAATGCTTCCGGAGAGAAAACTGATCCAGTGTGTCACAACTCAGTAAAACAGATACTCTCCGATGACTCTTGATGAAATAACTCCTGTACTTTATTCCATGTAGATGGGGACATTATAAACATTTTGGGAGGAGGGTGTGAACCAGGAGTAAATGCTTCCCAATGGCTCAGTCTGAGATACAAGGGATGCTCTATTTGCATGGGGAAGGACTTCAGGTGTTGTCTCTGTGCAACTGGTTGTCATGGCCCTCTCCGTGGGGTGTCATGGTTACCTGTTCTGAACAAGTAGAACTTGGCAGGGAGCCTTGGACATGCCTGCCTGTCTCAATTCTGAGATCCCCCGGGGTTTGAGCCTGCTCAACCTGACTAGTTCTTCTGTCTGATGGCACAGCCCTCTGGCCCTACACCCATCCCTCCTCCTCCTCCTCCTCCTCCTCCTCCTCCTCCTCCTTTTAAAGATTAGTTTACATATTTTTATGTGTACGAGTGCTCTGTTTTCATGCACACCAGAAGAGGGCATCAGATCCCATTACAGATGGCTGTGAGCCACCATGTGGTTGCTGAGAATTGAACTCCTCTGGAAGAGCAGCCACTGCAGAGCCATCTCTCCCCATCCCTTCTCTAACAGCTGACAGAGATCCTCCTTGCTGCCTCTGCATTCACTCCTGCACTCTGCCTTCACCTGCTCAAATTAACATAAGATCCTTGATGGGGCAGCTTGGACCCTGTCCCTGCCTCATCTTAACTTCCTGTCCCCACCTGGCTGCTAACATGGGTCTTCAGGACTTCCTTGGAGTTCATCATCCTGATCTTTGGACTCGATGTTTGCTGTGTAGGGTCCTCTTGGGTGCACTCCACCCTTCCTCTAGGCTCTGAGTGGTCACCTGCCCCTGTGCCACCCACTGCTGCTCACTTCCTCCTCTTCCTCTTTCATTTTCTTTGCAGGACTTATGATCACACATCCCTTTGTGAGTTTGCTTATGCTCTGCCTTTTCTTGACTGTAAAGCTTTTCCTCTCATATTGAACATGGGTCTTTCAGATCTAGAACAGCACCAAGGGATAGATGAATGGGTGGGTGGATGGGTGGGTGGGTGGGTGGGTGGATGGATGGATGGATAGATAGATACATAATGGGTAGATGACTGATGTCTGATGGATGGGTAGATAGATGGATAATAGATAACAAATAGAGGATGGATGGATAGGTAGTGGATTGCTAGGTGGATGAATGAATAAACAGGTAGATGAATCGTAAGTGGATGGATGGTTGATGATGAATGGATGGATGGTGGGTAATGGATGCACAGTAGGAAGATGGATGAATGGATGAGAGAAGAATAAATGATAGAAGAATGAAGGATGGATGATGGATGGATGGATAATGAATGGATGGATGGATGATGGATAGATGATGGGTGGATAGATGGATGATGGGTGGATGGATGGATGGATGATAGATGATAGATGGATAATGGGAGGATGGATGGATGGATGGATGATGGAAGGCTGGATGATGGATTAATGATGGGTGGATGGATGGATGGATGATGGATGGATCATTGATGGATGATGGGTGGATGGATGGATGGATGGATGGATGGATGTAGGTGGATGAATGATGGATGGAAGATGGGTGGATGGGTGGATGGATGATGGATGGATGATTGATAGATGATGGGTGGATGGATAGATGATGGATGATGGGTGGATGGATAGATGATGGATGATGGGTGGATGGATAGATGATGGGTAGATGGATGGATGATGAATGGATGATGGATAGATGATGGGTGGATGGATGGATGATGAGTGGATGATGGGTGGATTGATGATGGATGGATCGATGGATGGTAGATAGATGATGGGTAGATGGATGGATGGATGATGGATGGATCGATGGATGGTAGATAGATGATGGGTAGATAGATGGATGGTTGGATGATGGATGGGTGGATAGATGGATGAATGAATGGATGATGGATAGATGATGGGTAGATGATGGGTGGATGGATGGAATTGGATGGATGATGGGTAGATGATGGGTGGATGGATGGATGATGGGTGGATGGATGGATGATGGATAGATGATGGGTGGATGGATGGATGATGGGTGGATGATGGGTGGATGGATGGAATTGGATGGATGATGGGTAGATGATGGGTGGATGGATGGATGATGGGTGGATGGATGGATGATGGATAGATGATGGGTGGATGGATGGATGATGGGTGGATGATGGGTGGATGGATGGAATTGGATGGATGATGGGTAGATGATGGGTGGATGGATGGATGATGGGTGGATGGATGGATGATGGATAGATGATGGGTGGATGGATGGATGATGGGTGGATGGATGGATGGATCAATGGATAGTAGATAGATGATGGGTGGATAAGTGGATGGGTGGATGATAGATGGGTGGATGATGGATGTTGGATAGATGATGGGTGGATGGATGGATGGATGGATGGATGGAGGATGGATAGATGATGGGTGGATGGATGGATGGATGGATGGATGATGGATAGATGATGGGTGGATGGATGGATGATAGATAGATGGGTGGATGATGGGTGGATGGATAGATGGTGAATGGATGATGGTTAGATGATGGGTGGATGGATGGATGATGGATGGATGATGGGTAGATGGTGCGTGGATGGATGGATGATGGATAGATGATGGGTGGATGGATGGATGATGGGTGGATGGATGGATGGATGATGGATAGATGACAGATGGATGGATGGATGGATGGATGATGGATAGATGATGGGTGGATGATGGATGCATGCATGATGGGTGGATGGATGGATGGATGGATGGATAGATGATGGATGGATGATGGGTAGATGATGGGTGGATGGATGGATGATTGATAGATGATGGATGGATGGATGAATGGATGGATGATGGATAGATTATGGGTGGAAGGATGGATGATGGATGGATGGATAATGGGTGGGTGGATGGATGGATGATGGATAGATGATGGATGGATGGATGGATGGATGGATGGATGGATGGATGATGGGTGTATGATGGATGATGGGTGTATGATGGGTGGATGGATCGATGGGTTGTAGATAGGTGATGGGTGGATGGATGGATGATGGGTGTATGATGGGTGGATGGATCGATGGGTTGTAGATAGGTGATGGATGGATGGATGGATGATGGGTAGATGATGAGTGGATGGATAGATGATGGATGGATGGATGATGGGTGGATGATGTTTGGATGGATGGATGATGGATGGATGGATGATGGATAGATGATGGGTGGATGGATGGATGATGGATAGATGATAGGTGGATGGATGGATGATGGATAGATGATGAGTGGATGGATGGATGTGTGGTTGGATGGATGGAGGATGGATAGATGATAGATGGATGGATGGATGGATGATTAATAGGTGATGGGTGGATGGATAATGGATGGATGAATCATAGATGGATGTGGATGGATGAATGATGGATGGATGATGGCTGGCTGGAAAATGGATCGATGGATGGTGGATGAATGGATGGATGATGGCTGGCTGGAAAATGGATCAATGATGGTGGATGAATGGATGGATGATGGGTGGATGAATGATGTATGGGTAATGGCTGGCTAGATGATTGATTGATGATGGATGGATGAAGGGAAGGATGAATGATTGACAGATGGATAATAGATGGATGAATGATAGATGGATGGGTGGATGTAGCTAGATGAATAATGGGTGATGGCTGGCTGGATAATGGTTGGGTGGTGGATGAATGGATGGATAATGGATGGATGATGGATGGAGGGATGGATGATGGATGAATGAATGATGGATGGATGACTGGCTGATGGATCAATGTGGATGGAGGGATGATGGGTGATGGTTGGATGATGGATGGATGGATGAATATAGATAAATATTCATAGTCATAGATAACTACACCCACAGAACAAGCAGAACACACCAGTTCTTGCATCTAAGTACAGTTTTTTTTATTTTCGCCAAAGACCAATGATATCTGTATTTTGAAACTCCTTTGATAGATAGATAGATAGATAGATAGATAGATAGATAGATAGATAGATAGATATTAATATTTCCACTCCTAAGTTGCAAGCTGTGGAGAGGCCAAATGAGCACCACACTGTCTTGAAGACTGAGCCTTTCCCACATTCGTGGGAGGAGTCAGCAGCCCACACCTTCCACTGGATGTCTCGTGGTGGGGGATTCTCTTCCGTTCAAGGATGCTGGAAGATTTCCTCAGACAGTAGAGCTGGGCTGTGACACAACTGGGCAAGTCTTGAAAGCCTTGGCAGAGACTGTGCATCCCAGAAAGCTTCATCATGCGAAGTTTAGAAAGCACACAGGAGGTAGTGGCTTCCCCCTGGGGGTCACTCCCCACCTCACTTCATCCTGAAGCACTCCTGGGTACCCTTTTGTTAGTGTCCTTCCCCAGAGTACACAGTCTTTTTTGAGATTAAGGTGCCTAGCTCATGTGTCAGCACAAATCTGGCCTTCCTTGTCTCCCCCATTCTCCATGGGGGTCCTATAGTCTAGGTCCTATCCCTTCAAGAGCCAGAAGGGATGCCAAGCCACCCAGGACAGTCATCTGGTACTTCAAGCTTACTTAAAAAAGACAACTGTTTCCAACGCATAAAAGGGTCTCATCAGTGCAGAAGAGGCCAGGCCTCATTTCCCCCAAGGACCAATCTCATAGGCCTTTCACAGTAAGCTTTCCCCAGTGGGCATATCATACTGGGTGTCTGACTCCTCTTCATTCTGGCCATGTCCTGGCCTAAGGTACTGTCCCCAGTAGGCTCCTGTGGAAAAATTGCTACAGTTCAAGGGGTTCATAAGGCTCACACACACACACACACACACACACACACACCCCTCCTCTGGTGATGAGTCCTGATCTAGGCAGAGCAGGGTCCCCAGAGCAGGGGCTCATCTGAAGGACAATCCTGAGAACTCGGGGTCAGGGGACAGGGGCAAGGGGAACGGCTATTACAAACCGCCAGAGACTGTAAGGTTTGGGCTATGAAACCAAGGACTAGATGGGTCCATAGGCTGCTTGATTCTACCCCCACCGAGGCATCCACTCCTTAGCTGGTACAGCTGCCCTGGAACCTCTGACATACCTGAGGAGAGCAAGACCTAGTTAACCATCAAGAGACCCATGGCAAACGTGTTCCCTAGGCTTGAGCCTCCCAAGCTCAGCTACCAGCTCCCATTGCCAGGCCCAAGGCTGGAGAAAGCCCCCTCACGCCCACCATGGCTGCCCTCCATACCCTTCCCCCTGGACACCTGAGTTGGGGGCTCATGGCATCATAGACAGTTGAGATCGGGAAGCCATTGAAGGTGGAACTCATGGAGCTACTGTAGGCACCCATGTCAGGGAAAATCAGCCAGTCACCTACATCCAGCTCTGGCAACTGAACCTCTGTCGAAAAAAGTCGGTCAAAGGCATCGCATGTGGGGCCATAAAGCGTGCAGGGGAAGAGAAGAGAGGGGGCTCCGAGAGGAACTCCTGCAGGGAGAGGAGAAGGTGGAATCAGAGAAGGAAGAGGCGGGGCTCCGAGGGGAACTCCTGCAGGGAGAGGAGGTGGAGTCAGAGAAGGAAGAGGCGGGGCTCCGAGGGGAACACCTGCATGGAGGAGGTGGGGTCAGAGAAGGAAGAGGCGGAGCTCCGAGGGGAACACCTGCATGGAGGAGGTGGGGTCAGAGAAGGAAGGGTCACATTGCTAGGATGTTATACATGGCCCTGGGGGACATGTGGCCATCCACCAGCATGGACATTACTATTCAGCTACTGGCAACAGTGACAGAGTGGCTGTTCTGTGCCAGTGTTTCGGACATACACATAGGCCCTGCTGTCCCGGAGCTTGCAGTCCACAAGTGCATCACACATGCATGCTGGGGACCCGAAGATCAGGTCTCAGAAGCCACTGCACATTGGGGTCACCTGGGGAGTTTTAGTGATGAACCGATGCTGGGTTCAACTGAAGATTTACATCTGTTTCTGTGTATGAGGGCATGGCCGGGCAGTGGAGACTTTGACAGTTTCGCAGGTGGCTCTGATCTGGGGGCCTTGGGAACCCACTACTCCCCAAGTCTTCTGTATCTCCAACATCCCAGAGTTCTAGAAGTATACACAGCCGCAGCACATACAGAGATGCACATAGAAGCACCCAGAGCTGATCGGATCCATGCAACCCCCACAGATGTGTGTGCTGGCACAGGCATGAATCATCAGGTGTGCCCTAGAAAACACATCCATATGTGTACATGTAGAGCCCTGCACCAGTGCCTAGCATGACAACCTTCAGAGCATGGGTGACCTGAGACCCTGGCTCTTGGGACAGAGGCTGGTCACAAGACACAAAAGGCCCCCTTACCTTCACCACTATGGGTATCCTGGGGACAGAGTCCCTGAGGAAGAGTCGGAAGACTCCATAATGGCCCTCATTAAGGTAGTATGCCAGCTTCCTGTGGCCTCCTGGGAACAGGGAGTGAACAGATGAGCTGCACTTGGCCAGGTTTCCCTAATGAGTCCTTTCTCCCTTGGGAGAGGTCCTACAGAACTCCTGCCTTGTTCTAAGGGTCATCCCCAAGCCCTCTCCTGCCATAACGTGTGCCAGCCCCCAGACCCTCTGCTTCCCACATGGAACACTGAGCAGCAATAACCGCTGTGACATGATCTGTTTTAAGTTCTTCACGTGAGGAGTGCATTTACTGTGTACCATGACCCCTGCAGTACAGTTGGAGAAACTGAGTCTTGCCAGAAGTCCGTGGGAGTAGGAAATGGGCTAGGATTATCCCTGAGCACCTACTATGTGAGACAAGACAAGAGTGAGTACCTATTGTGTGCAGCAGGACAGGAACTCTGGTGTTTATTTGCTGTCTCACTTCAGGCCATGCTAGTGTGTCCATTTCCTTTCTTTCAGGAATTGCCATGTTAACCGAATTTCCTCTTTCCTTCTTTCCTTCCTCCCTCTCTAATTCACATGGTCTTGGTAGAGATTGAAGGCAAGGCCTTGCTTTTGCTAGGCAAGTGGTCTAGCACTGAACTATATCTGCAGATCTTGACTTTTGAGAGAGGCTCTTATCATGTAGCCCAGGATGGCACTGAAGTTTGTGGTCTCCTTGCCTCAGCCTCCTGAGTCCTGGAATTGTGGGCATGTGCCACCACACCCTGTTTTATTTTGTGTTCCTGTTTCTTTGTTTGAGACAGAGTCTCATAACCCACACTGGCCTATGTAACTCCACATCCTGAGTGCTGGCATTACAGGTGGGGACCAGCATATCTGGTCTCTTTGATATTCTTAACACTCTGGCATCTGGGCTCAGGAGATCCAAAGGAGTCTGACCTTCCCAGGCTAGCTAATTCCTAGAGGCAGTAATTGTCTGCATAGATGGCCTCCCTCATGTACAGCCACCAGAGCAGAGCCTAAGCAGCCAGATGCTTCCCTTAAAAAAAAAATTTTTTTAGATTTATTTATTTCATTTGTATGGATGTTTTGCGAGCATGTGTGTCTGTACACCACATTCATGCAGTGCTCACAGAGGCCAGAAGGCAGCACTGGAACTGAGGTTACAGCTGGTTGTGAACCACCCTATGGGTTCTAAGAATTGAACACAGGTCCTCTGCAGAAGTAGCAAAGTTTTCTAAACTGCTAAGTCATCTTCCCAGACCTGCTGATTCATCTCTTGAACTATCCGTGTTCCAGCCACTTTCCTGGTGTTTGTCACCCGAGGATCAGAGACCACAGCCATCCTTACATTTTTGAGCACGCTGAAATTACCCAAACTAGCCAGAACTAAGCCTGTCTTGCATGCCCAGCCTGGCCATTCCCTCCCTTGTAAATCATAATGGAAATGGAGTGTGTAATCCCAGCACTTAGGAAGCTGGGGTCAGAGGGCTGCCACAAGTTCCAGGCCAGGCTGGACTACAAAGTAAGAACCTGCCTAATAATAATAATAATAATAATAATAATAACAGTAGAGTATAGTTCAGTTGGTAGAGAATTTGTCTAGAATACACAAAGCCCCGGGTTTGATCCCAGCACCACATACATTCAGTCGTGGTGGTGCGCACTTAGAACTAGGAAAGAAGAGGCAGGAGGATCAGAAGTTGAAGGTCATCCTTAGTTACAGGGCTGTTGTGAGCACAATGGTCCTTGTGCCCATAGACCACTAGGAAAACCAGGAATGTTAACCATTCAATGAGGTGTGTCTCCTCAATGGTGGAAATAAAATACCTGCCTTCCATCCAGAATGCCTGTGGGTATTGTTCCTGACCTAGTGACCTCTTGCTATCTGTAGAGGCACGCCTCAGCCAAATCTCCCAGAATGTCTATCCCAGAATCTCTCTCCCTAAAACTTTATCTTTAGCTCTCACCTTTAGGGGAGATGTCATGCGTACTTTGTGGCCTGTGACCTCTCTGCTATCTCGGACAGAGATTCCACCAGATCCTAGGTCTTCAAGCTGTAGAACCCACCCTCACGGTCACACACACTTTGTAAAGGAGTTTTTACGAGGTCGCACCTTAAGCTTTATTGTGCACTTGGACTTGGAGTGGTCGTTGCCTGGAAACCTTTTTCCAAATGTGATTGTGTTCAGATGTGCCAATAAACCACCTACGACCAGACTCCCTGAAGTTTGATCTAGGTTGAGGTCAACCTGAACTGAGTTTTCATTCTCACCTCTCCCTTCACTGCCTGCCTACGTCTGCAGAGGCCTCCTCATGCGGCCAGGGCCCAGGTCAGTCTAGACTACATGGGACCTGTTTTCACAAGCAAACATCCCAGTGAAGACGCTGGCCTTCTTTTCTTTCTCCATCCACTACGAGCGGATGAGGCACTCAGGGACTCCTGTCTCTGGGAAACTGTCACATTTTATCCGAGGCATGTCTCTATGTGAGTATGTCTTGCCACAGCTAATTAGAACAAGTCCTTAGGACAATTCCTGGGTGTGCTGAGAAACTGTGGCAGCACCACCAGCTGTGGACGGCCCCCTCCCTCTGAACACTGCCTCGTCTGCTGTGACTTAGATAAGCAATGTGGCTGCTTTCTCCTTCCATCCCCCGAGCTGTTACAAAACCTCCAGACACAACCTCCACCAGTCTGCTCTTCACAGCCGTCTTAGTTTGCCTTCACAATGCTCCCGAACTTGCATTCGGGATTCCAGTCAGATTCTCTTAACATCTAGACAGCTGGATGCCACTTGGATGCCGACTCTGAGTACAGACTCTCTCTCTGATAGTTTCCTTTCTCCTCCCTCTCTCTCTAACCCCAGCCTCAGTGGTACCTGGATTGATTCTGGGTTGAGTTCATCGTGATGTCAGGGGTAAAGGGCAGCTCTGCTGGAGTCAGAAGGACCTGGGCCAGCTGCATTGCTAATGAGCCTTATTACCTTGGATGAGTCACTGTCCTCTCTGAGTCTCCATGTACTACACGTGTTCAGTGAGGGCTACCCCAAGCTATCTCACAAGATGGCTGAGCAGGCCTGAGGTAAAATATGTATTTCAGGTGTCATTGATTTCTGCATATTGACAGCTCTTGCTTTCGTGGGCGAAACAATCTCCCAAATCCTTGTAATTATCTGGGGCAGAATGACTGAAGACAAGTATGCTACACCCATCATCCTCCAATGAGACACGCCATCAGAAGAGTAGGGGAGGGGATCAGAGTGATTGACAGATATTTGCACGCCAATATCACTCCATCCAGAAGATCAAAGAGCGCTAGCCCAGTGGACGCAGACCTGGGAATATTCTCGATTTTGCCATGAAAATATTTCTGGGTCATTCTCTGGGAACATGGCCACTCTACCTTTCTCCTACATGCAGAGACAAAAATAACCAAAGAACTCTCCTGGGAGACACAGGGATGAGTGTCAACAGCTACTGTCACCAGAGGATGTCAGCCTCAGGGATGCATCCCATCACAGCAGTCAATCCTGTGCTATCCTTTGTGGGAACTTGTATAGTCTGGGACTTCACCTGCTGCACTCATGGGTCTGCTCCTGATTGACTGGGTTTAGACATTGGGTCTAGGGTCTCGTAGACTGTACCCTGCACCTGCTCCCTCAGTGCAGGGTAGACTTACCTTGGTCTCCGCCCTTCACTTCCCCTTCTTGGCAACAATAAACAGTGCATAGACAGGATCAATCCCATGCCTCGCTCTGATCTCACTTCCTATAAATAGGCGCCCAGTGTATACCCCAAACCCACCACTCCCTGTGTCCTGGGGACACCCAGACAGTGGCTACACACCTGGATCCAGGGAAGACTTCTTGGCTATGATGTTCACAGCAGCTGTGCACACGGACCCCGCATAGAAGCGGCCAGGCTCTGCAATGACCTTGATACCGGTCTCCTCCGGGAAGTACTGGGCCAGGGCAGTGTTGATCACTCTCGACATCTGTGGTGACAGATCCTGTCTCTACTGTATCCTGAGTCTAAGCAACTGACATGACTCTCCTCCCTTCCCTGTGTCCCTACCATAGCCATGTGGAAAGAAGAAACAAGTAGAAGTAAGACTGGGAGAGTCCAAAGTGCACGGCCAGTGCATAGGCTCTGGCACCCTTAGGAATGTGACATTGTGAATAATTGTCACATGGTCAGCAGAGACAGAAGGCTTGCTGAAGCTAAGGGGTCATGATTTCCTACCAGGCAGAGCCAGGGCCATCGGCTAAGGTGTCTAAAGGAGGACACGGGGGTGCTGGAGAGATCGCTCAGTGGTATAACACTTTTGAAAAAGAAGGGGGGTGAGAAGGGGGGTGGGGATGGAGATACGAGGGGGGGGAGGAGGAAGAAGAAGAAAAAAGGAGGGGAAAGATAAGGAAGAAGAAAAAGAGGCAGGGGAAGGATGAGAAAGAAGAAAAGGAGGAACAAGAGGAGGAAGAGAAGGAGGAAGAGGAAATGGAAGAGGAGAAGGAAGAGGAAGAAGAGAAAGAGGAGGAAGAAGAGAAGGAAGAGGAGGAGGAAGAGGAGGAAAAGAAGGAAGAGGAAGAAAAAGAGGAGGAAGAGAAGGAAGAGGAAGCCATTTTTAGATGTAGCTCCTGATTTTGTGTCAGAGCTGTGAGGTAACAGAAAGAAGGGCAGTAAGAAGCAGGCTCACCCACTCAGACACACTCTAAGCCATGCATGTAGTCAGTAAAGACGTGTACTGAAGGCAAACCCACAAACAGACTTCCAGTTACACAAGGTTACTTCACACAAACACACACAAACACAGGAGCGTGCACACGCACTTGACACCCCCACCCATTCCCACCCCAAGCAGCTACACCCAGACTGCTCCTCATTCCTGGGGCCATCCCTCTCACCTCTTCAAATTTGGCTTCAGAGCCCTTAACTCCTGGGAAGCCCCCTCCAAGATCCAGGAGGCTCATGTGGTGGCCAGCCTTGCAGCCCATCTCAAACACACTATGGCAGTCAGCGATGGCCTGTCTGTAGCTCTCAGGTGTGTGGCAGTCGGAACCCACGTGGAAGCTGAGCGTGGCCATTGGTGTGGAAGACACACAGGTGGAGACTGAAGTCAGTGTGAGGAGAGATGTTCCAGGGAACACCCACCCAGGGGCTTTAAGACCTGGGCCAGTCAGTGCCAAGATCACCCTCAGGGAGACACACATCCCATGGTCACCCAATCAGAACTCAGGACAGAGTGACATTTTCTCCCGGCTGCTCACTCCCAATGCCTCTGTTGAAGGGGATCCTGTTCTCTTACCTAGAACTCATGTCATTAGAACCCCACAACCCACGGCCCTCTGAAGATACCAAGTGAGTACCAGGTAGAGGGGATTAGAGGCTTTCTCATGAGATGCAAAACCTGGCTGGCCAGAAGGCTCAGAGCATAAAGGTACTCGCTGCTAACCTCGACTACCTGAGTTTAATTCCTGAACCCCACATGATGAGAGATGAATGCTAATTCCTAAAAGTTGTCCATGGTATGTACACACACACACAGACACACACATATAGACACACACACACATAGACACACACAGACACACACACAGACACAAACACACACGCACATTCAAAATAAGTATAAAAAAGTAAAAAAGTTTAATTCAAACATTATTAATTTAAAAAATGTAAGGGTCCTAAAGCATATAACTAACTAATGCAATTTTTAAGATAGCACTTCATATAGCACGAGGTAGCTTCCAACATATAATATAGTCAAAGATGACCTTGAACTTCTGACCCTTCACCCGCCACCTCTGGAGTGCTGAAGTGCTGGACTATGGGATGTGTACCATGGCTGGTTTTATCCAGTGCATACCAGACAAGCACTCTACCAACTGAGCTATGTGCCCAGCCCTACCCCTTTTGGAGACCGGGTCTCCCGTTGTCCAGCCTGCCTTTGATGTCACTACTCTCCTGCCTCTGCCTCCCTGAGTGCTGGGATTCCAGCTGTGTGTCCCCACACCCAGCTCTCAGAAAGAATAAAATGAATGCGTGTATCCAGGAGGAATGAAATGTAAACATTTCAGACCTAGACTGGATCTGTAACGGTGATTAGAGCCCAAGGGACAAAAGGAGGTCAGCTACACCACTCCTGACTTCATTTAAAATTCCAGTCTTTGTCATCATGGAGATTTTGTTTTGATTTTTAAAAAAAGATTATTTATATATATATATATATATATATATATATATATATGTGTGTGTGTGTGTGTGTGTGTGTGTGTGTGTGTGTGTGTATATGTGTGTGTGTGTGTGTGTGTGTGTGTGTGTAGTAGCTGTCTTCAGTACTCTAGAAGAGGGCATCAGATCCCATTACAGATGGTTGTGAGCCACCATGTGGTTGCTGGGATTTGAACTCAGGACCTCTGGAAGAGCAGTCAGTGCTCTTAACTGCTGAGCCATCTCTCCAGCCCCTAAAATGAATTCTTTTTTTTTTTTTTTTTTGGTTTTTCGAGACAGGGTTTCTCTGTGTAGCCCTGGCTGTCCTGGCACTCACTTTGTAGACCAGGCTGGCCTCGAACTCAGAAATCCGCCTGCCTCTGCCTCCCGAGTGCTGGGATTAAAGGCGTGCGCCACCACGCCCGGTTAAATGAATTCTTAATACGAGTGCTTATTTCTCCAGCCCCTTGTTTTAATTTTTTTTAAAAAATACTGTTTGAAAATGTCACATATCTGGAGTGTTACATTTCTTTGATATTGACTTCAATTTTATCCCCAAGGCCTTACATCCTCTAGACTTAGAAAACACACAAAGCAGAGGTGTCCCTGAGAGTCCTTGGTTGCCTAGGGATAGCAATAAAAATGGAGACAGGGAAGGCCAGTGCTCACTTACGAGGCCCCCACCACAGCCAACCCCAGCTCTCTGGCAACCTGGAGCAGGTGTCCACATGCCTCCAGATGGGCTCCAAACTTGGTGTGCAGAGGGAAGGTGCTTTGACTGTCCCGGGTCTGTATACGGAGAACCAACCTGGAGGAGGAGAGAGGACAGCAGGGGTGCACAGGAACTCTGAGACCCTCTGACCTTCCCACCCATCCCTGCCTAGTTCCTCCCAACTATTCAGCATAGAGAGCAAGGAGCAAGCACCTCCTGCTTACAGAATTAGAATGGCATCGTTAAGACTTTCTAAGGAACCAGGGGTGTAGGCTGGGCAGTGGTGGTGCAGGCCTTAAATCTAGTACTTAGGGGGCAGAGGTAGTGGATCTCTATAAGTTTGAGGCCATACTGGTCTACAGAGTGAGTTCCAGGAAAGCCAGGGTTACACAGAGAAACCCTGTTTAGAAAAACAAAAACAAAAACAAAACACAAACA